>NC_092189.1:25128902-25278902 GCF_043641665.1 Enoplosus armatus | reverse complement strand
CATTCTGGGACAGAACTTATAGAAACTGATGGACAGAAGACACAGAGACTGTGGACTTCCTCCACAGTTCTGGTCTGGACCAACAGGTGTAGTGCAGAACAGCTACAGTAATACCTGACGCTGTCCAAACTGAGGAGGACAGCAATCTGCCAGAAGAACAAGACGAAGAAGAACACGAAGACGAGATGAAGACGAAGAAGAAGAAGAAGAAGAAGGAGACAAAGACGAAGAAGAAGACGACGAAGAAGAAAATAGAAGGAGAAGACGAAAAAGACAAAGGCGAAAAAGAAGAAAAGGAAAAAGATTAAGAAAAAGACGAAGATGAAGAAGAAGAAGAAGACGAGGACGATGAAGAAGAAGACGACGAAGAAGACGAGGAAAAACAAGAAGAAGACGACGAAGAAAAAATAGAAGGAGAAGACGAAGAAGACAAAGACGAAAAAGAAGAAAAAGAAAAAGATGAAGAAAAAGAAGAAGACGAAGATGAAGCAGAAGAAGAAGACGAGGACGACGACGAAGAAGACGAGGAAAAACAAGAAGAAGACAACGAAGAAAAAATAGAAGGAGAAGATGAAGAAGACAAAGACGAAAAAGAAGAAAAAGAAAAAGACGAAGAAAAAGAAGAAGAAGAAGATGAAGATGAAGAAGAAGAAGAAGAGGAGGACGGAGACGAAGAAGAAGATGACGAAGACGACGAAGAAGACGAAGATGAAGAAGAAGACGAGGAAAAAGAAGAAGAAGACAACGAAGACAAAGATGAAGAAGACGACGAAGGCGAAGACGAAGATGAAGAAGACGACGAAGGCGAAGAAGAAGATGAAGAAGAAGACAAGGAAAAAGAAGAAGACAAAGACGAGGACGAAGACGCTGAGGTGCCCCCCTTCAGGCTCCTGTTGATCAGGCTCGAACAGGAAGCTGCGTTTCCTCTTCACAGGATGTTTGTGTTGGGCGTGACGAGGGTCAGGTCTGCTGCAGCGAGCACGAGAGCCACACTGAGAGGACACGATGTCTCAACCCAAAGACACAAGACAGCAGAGACACTGGTCGGAGCGGCCGTGTCCACAGCGTCCACCGCGATGGATTATATATAGAGTATACATTATTGTATTATTTTATATATATATATACTTTAAAGTCACTACAAATACATTTGTATACATTATAAAGACGCTATTAGAGACATTATTAGAGACACTATTAAAGAGATATTATTAAAGAGACCTTATTAGAGACATTATTAATGAGACCTTATTAGAGACCCTATTAAAGAGACATTATTAGAGACATTATTAAAGAGACATTATTAGATACACTATTAAAGAGACATTATTAGAGACATTATTAGATACACTATTAAAGAAACATTATTAGAGACACCATTAAAGAGACATTATTAAAGAGACCTTATTAGAGACCTTATTAAAGAGACCTTATTAGAGACACTATTAAAGAGACGTTATTAGAGACATTATTAAAGAGACATTATTAGATACACTATTAAAGAGACATTATTAGAGACATTATTAGAGACACCATTAAAGAGACATTATTAAAGAGACCTTATTAGAGACCTTATTAAAGAGACGTTATTAGAGACATTATTAAAGAGACATTATTAGATACACTATTAAAGAGACATTATTAGAGACACCATTAAAGAGACATTATTAGAGACATTATTAGGGAGAACCCGCCCTCCTGAATAATTCATGTTTCTGCTGCCTTCAGTCTCTGATTCTCATCAAAGATGCGTCTGTGCTCCAGTTTGCGCCAAAGCTTCCTCTCTGCGTCGTTCCCACAGTTCCCACAGTTCCCACAGTCAGACAGCAGAGAGACGCAGCCCCTGAGACAGAAAGCCAGAACCTGAACTCTGTCGGGACTCTGGAGGACAGACAGCAGAACGAGCTGCTTCCTGCAGGACACACTGACCGACGGACTCTGAGACCAAAAGATTTAAAGTGTCTCACCTCTGATCCGGTCTCTGATCTGATCCGGTCTGCTTTCTGGTCTGTGTTCTGGTCTCTGCAGGTTTCTGTGCCGAGTAGTGACCAGTAAAGTCCGGAGCGGCTCTCAGTCAAACTGGGAGCTCTGGGAGGAGAAACTTCGCTCGGCACTGAGTTACGTCAAGTTACGCAGAATAACGACTGTTGCAGCTTCCGGTACGCGTTTCAAAATAAAAGCGTCAATCAGAATCAGAATCAGAAACTGTTTATTGCCAAGTAACATACATTACAAGGAATTTGCTGTGGTCTGAAGGTGCTATTGTTTTGATAACAAATAAGTAGAATATAAAAGCTAAAATAAGAATAAGAATAAAAATAAAAATAAAAAATAAAAAATAAGATAAGATAAATAACAACAGTGCAGTGACCAGAATAAATTTAAGTGTCCAGATAAAGCAGGAGAACATGCTACTTCCGCTTTCCCCCCAAATAAAATCCACATTGATGAGATATTTGAGATAATCCAGTCTTCCACAATCAATCATTATTAAAAAAGAAATGCAGTGAACTAATAAATAAAATACAAACAATATAACTAGAGTTTTAAGGTAGAAATACATGACTTCCATAATATTAAAAAGACTCATTTAAATCAGCAATCAGTAAATACAATAAATGCAAAATACCTATTAATAATAAAAATAAGGCAATAAAAATCAAAACAAGATAACAAGTTATAGTCTTTAGATGCAATAATAACTTCGGGATTATTCAGTTAACAATCTATTAAATAAAAGCATAGTTTCAGATATCACTGCCACCATGTGTTCATTGTTCCAGTTTCTTTAAATTTGCCTCAATAAAATTTGTATTTACTGACAAAGAAAAAAGAATGAAATGATAAACAACACATAAACAAAATACAAATAAAAATAATATTAATAATCAATACACATTTTACAGGAAGATCTCAGAATCACATCTGAGAGGAATAAATGAAGATTTTAGTTTTTCTTATAGTTATTTACTAAGAGATAGTTTAATAGTTTTTGTGCTGTGTTATAGTATCTGTGGTGATTTTGTTTTGGTGTTTGTTGTGTCGTTTTAATTTGAAGTTTCTGTGTTGTAGGTGCCGTTTCCTATAGAGACCCCGCCCTCTGTTCCCATTGGATAATTGACACAGGTTCAGCCATCTTGTGGTGATGAAAACATGTTGGTTAAATAAGAATCAGACTCCTCCAGTTGTCACAAAGTTCGATGCCAAGTTGCTTTTTCTAAATTCTACAAGCTGTTTTCCTCTGTAATCCCTGTAATCCTCAACAGATGAGCCGTTTTTATCTCCATCTAATCCCTGACGCCATGTTCATCACTGAGTCTTCAGTCTGCTTTCATTCAGCTTTCCTCCTTCCACTGATCTGAAAGCATTAAAGTCCCTCAAACTGGGAAAGGGGAGGCAAAGATGCTGCATGAAGTCAATTTGAGTCATGAAACACATGTTGAATCATTCATTATCTCTGATAAACGTCAATAAATCAGAGAAAAAGATGCTGCAGAACCTGCCTGAGAATCCTCCCGTTTCTAAGTTTCCTTCAGTGTCTCAGTGATCAGTGATGGTTGTCTGTCCGTCCATGAGGACGCTGCAGACAGGAGCTGCTCACAGCTGATTCAGCTGCTTTCATGGAGACAATGAGACTAAATGTGAACAAATACAGACTGAAAATAACATTCTTCTGTCTGTCTGTCTGTCTGTCTGTCAACATTTTAACACAGAGCCTGGCTGAAAACCTTTTAGTCTTGATGTGTTTCAGACCAACAGAGACAAAGTGAAACCAGAACTTCCAGGTTCTGTTCCAGAAGAACAAATGAAAACATCAACATAATATGGAGATCCAAAATATTCAACATCAAATAAATAATAAAACGTGAAATCCATTTAGAAGTAGAATGAAAGACAACATATGTGACCATGAAACTGTGAAATAATCAGATTTTTACAACTCATTTTTATGACATGTTATTTGATGCCGTTTCTTTCCACAATAAAAGAGTTTGTTTTAATATGTTTAGAGGAGAGTGTTGTGAACTGTTGTTTGTCACTTCTGACCATTAGTCTCAGAATGTGGAAGATGAAACCCGGGAACATGTTTGTCTTTATAAGAAAAGTAGATTGTGTTGAATTACAGAAGCTGGACAGGAAGTGATGTCAGAGCCCTCTCTCAGAAAGCACTTTGGACTTCCTTAAGAAGAGCAATCTTTGGTTTCTAAAGATGAAGTCAGTGTTGACAGTGAACCCTTTAATGGCGGCGGCAGGAGGAGCATCAGGACTTGGACAGCAGGGTGAGTCCTTCAGCACAGTCGTGAGGAAGTCCTCGGTGAACACTGTGTCCGCTGTGAGCTGTAAGATGCTGGACAGCGGTGGAGTTTCCTCCTCGCTGCCCAAACAACAATCAGAGCTCTGCAGACAGGAAACAGGAAGCGCCTGAGACAATACAGTGCAGGAGGATCCGGAGACCAGCTGCATGTTTCAGGCACGAAAGAAGGATGCTGTTGCACATAAAGTTTTCCTCGTCGCAGCAGGAAGTCTCAGTGCAGCTCAGTCAGAGTCAGTGATGGGCCGGCAGACGTCTTCACACCACAAAGACGAAGCAGGGTTTCTTCTTCATTTTCTGCTTCTTACACATTTTCAGTAGAAACTCTGTCCTGAGGTGCTGCCCCCCCCCCCCCCCCCCCACACACACACACACACACACACACAGCAAATAAAATGGCCGGCCTCCATCAGGCTTTCTGTGACTTTTGTTTCCTCCACAGAGAATAACGACAAATGTCAGGATCTAAGTATCAATACTTCACACACTCATCTAAACATGCCCCTCCTGGTATGGACCCCCTCCCCACCTTGAGCTTGACAAATTCAAACATGTTACCAACAGCGCCTTCAAGTGGTCAGATAAAGCTAATAACTCATGAACCATGTGGATCAAAACAAGATGTTAATCTGACAGCCTGCAGCAACATTAAGCAGATCTTCTGGTTGTTTAAGGGTTCAGACTTTTATACTGTAACACTGATTTAAATGCTCAACTTTAAAGAGCAAAACATCTGGATTTGATTCATGACCAAGACCTTAATTGAATTTAAGTTCAGGAAACTTTTTTTTTATTAAGAGCTGTGTTTAGATTATGTGATAATTAAAATACTAATAAATTATATGTGAAGCTTTTAAGGGACATTTGTCTGTAAGAAGTATTCAGACCCTTCCTGAAGTAAAAGTATGTAAGTATTGTCAGTATCACAGTAACAGTATCATTCCTGCCTGTGGCTATCAAACTGTTCAACTCCTCCCTCAGCGTCAGACACTCAGAATACACAGACTGATTCTGGATATATATATATATATACATTGTTATTGTATACATATTTTTTGTATTTTTCACTTAGATATTGTTGTAAATGTATATATTTTATTTTTATAGTAATGCAGCGATGCGTCTCATTCTATAAGATCAGCATGTGTTTGTAGTGTCGCCGTCCTGTGAGAACCACGTATCTCCAGCCTGCATATAAATAAAGAGTTAGCAGCTTCTGAGAGTGAAATCATCTTTAATAATAAGATGATAAGGAGGACAAACAGAGTTTCAGTGACAGAAAAATATCAACTTTATTAATAAAAGCAGAATCAGTTTGTTTGTCGTCTCCTCCTCTGCTGATCTGAACCAGAACTAACAAAGACCTGTTTGTCTTCCTGACAACTGAGCTGCTGCAGACTCACCTCGGTTACTTTGAAGACTTGTCACGGTGTTGCATGATGTTTCTGAACAGGTGACATCACAGCATTGACTCATTAACGCGAAGGCGATTTGTTGAACTAAAGTGAGATTACATATATTAACACATTCATTAAAGTTCAGGCTGTAGTGACGTTATCCGTCCACTGGGGGGCAGCTGACATCACGTGACATGACTTTCATTCATTAAAACAAAAACAGTCAATAAATAATCTGACACACATACTTAAAGTGAAAACATGATTGTTGATGTAAAACCTCAAACCTGGAGTCTCTTAACAAACATTCTCACTTCCTGTTTACCCCAAAAACCACATCATCTTCATCTGATGTTCAACAAGAACAAATAATATTTCTAATAAAGATGTTCAGGAGGTCACAGGACGTTCATGGGAGAGCTGCACCAGATCAGATGGCCTACAGGTCTGTCTGGAACAGGTCTGTCAGAGGAACAGGTCTTTCTGGTCACATGACACATATTGTTTATTGTTGCCAGGGTAACGGGTCTGGCCCATCTGATCCCGCTCTCCCCTACTCCTCTCTGTTCAGTCCTGAGTCCTGAACACCTGAAAGTTAGCAGCTAAAATGCTACAGCAGGCAGGAAGCTGATCTCTGATCAGACCAGGACCAGACCACAGACCAGTGCACAAACTGTAATCAATGAGGATTTGAGTCAAAACCAGGACGACTTTGAGAGACTCAGTTTACAGCTGCCAGACTTCACAGGACAGATTACAGATGTCGAAGGTTCTAATCTGTCTGTATGTTTAGGTGCACACCTGAGCTCCACCCCCACAGGTGTTCTCACTTGTGTTACCTGATAAGACCTTCTTCTAGGACTCAGGACAACATAGACTGTAATCCTGCTCATTAGTGCACACTACACCTGGACCTGATTGCAGTCCTCCTCCGAATCAGAAAAAGATGATTGATTGATTAGTCAATCGACAGAAAATTAACGAACAATTTTAATTGTTTGTCAGACAAAACAAGCTAATTTCAGGCGTCACTGTGTGAACAGAAACATTTTATAGACTAAACTAATGAGTTCTTATCATTAAATGTTCCTCTTGTTGCAAAAAAATAAAAAATTTTGAAAAGTCAAAAATAACCTTATTAGTTCATGCAGTTTAGTTTGAAGGCAGATCAGCTGAAAACACCTTTGATCATGACCACCATGACCTCGCCTGAACCAGGCGGCTTTAGCTGCCTAAACTGAACCGAATCTTAACCAGACTGAAGCTGGAACAACCTGTTCAACACTTAAACACTGAACCGAATCTGGATTTAGAGTCGATGTCAAATAACTTGACAGAGTCATCGAAGAAGAACAAACGTACGTGCAGATAAAAACAGTCAGAATCCTGCTGTAGTCTGGTCCAGCTCTCATCAGTCTGACAAACAAACAAACCAACAAACAGCAAATAAGACAGAAGTAACTCTTGATGTTTTCAGTCTGTGTGGAGGTTTAAGTCTCTTCGTCGTCGCTGTGGTGCGTCTTCTCCTCGCTCAGGCCGCTCTCGTCGATGTTCTCCAGGGAGTCGGCTCGCTGCACCGTCAGCTCCGACACGTTGATGCACGGCAGCGCGTTCTGCTCCGGAAACATCCACGGCTTCAGGTTCGGGTTGTGCTTCCTCTTCCAGTCCGGATACTTCAGAGACGCCTTGTAGATCTTCCTCATCGCCTGAGAAGACGAAGACACAGAGAGACACGTGGTTTCTCTCTGAGAGGAAAAGCTACTCACTGCAGCATCAGAACAGCATCATATTGATCTCATATTTACAGAACACTAATTTTACCTTTGGAGCCACAAACTGAGAGACTCTGTTCACCACCCACTTTGGTAACGAACCTGCAGACAGACAGGAGAAGACAGGGCGTTACTGAGTGTGTCAAGTACTTATGTCTTTGTGAGGACCAATGTGAGTTTTAGACCTTGTGAGGACATTTATGCAAAAGGACATCTTTAGAAAAAGTATATTTCATATTTAAAGCAAGGAGCTTTTGAAAAGTGGGGACATTTTTGTCTGGTCTTCACTTCTTTAAAGGTTAAGATTCAAGAAGAGTTCAGTGTAAAGTCAAACAACAAATGATGCCATCAGAGTAATGTGGAAGATGAATAACCCTTTGTACAAATGTAAAATGTGAGCAGTGAGTGTTACACAGCTGCACATAGAATACAGTACAGGTCATATATTACACACACACACACACACACACACACACACACACACACACACACTCACACACACTCCCATCACCACCTCAGGACATAAAGTATGAGTACAGGAAGCTGACATCAGCAAACTAGTGAAAGTTGCTTATCACATTGTTTTTACTGGTTGGAGGCAAAACACACACACACACACACACACACACACACACACAGACAGACAGACAGACAGACAGACAGACAGACAGACACACACACAGACAGAAAGACATACACACACACACAGACACACAGACAGACACACACACACACACACACACACACACACACACACACACACACACACACACAGACAGACAGACAGACAGACAGACAGACAGACAGACACACACACAGACAGAAAGACATACACACACACACAGACAGACAGACAGACAGACAGACAGACACACACACACACACACACACACACACACACACAGACAGAAAGACATACACACACACAGACACACAGACAGACACACACACACACACACACACACACACACACACACACACATACATACACACAGACACACAGACAGACAGACACACACACACACACACACACACAGACAGACAGACAGACACACACACACACACACAGACAGACAGACAGACAGACAGACAGACACACACACAGACAGACACACACACACACACACACACACACACACAGACAGACAGACAGACAGACAGACACACACACAGACAGACACACACACACACACACACACACACACACACACACACACAGACACACAGACAGACACACACACACACACACACACACACACACACACACACACACACACATCATACTGGGTGTACTGGTTATTGACTGACTGGCTTCTCTCTTCTTCTATTCATATTCTACATTAAAGCTTTCAGCTCCACTTCCTGTCCCTGCAGGACTTCGTGTCTAGTCTCTGAACCGTTGGTCAGTGTGTCTCCCATGTGCTGACCTTTGGGGTCCACCTGAGTCAGGTAGTAAAGGGTGGAGCAGTTGGCTCCGTTGGACTGGATCAGGTATCCGGTCAGCAGGGACACGGCTCGGACGTAGTCCTTCTTAGGAGGATGTTGCTGAGGAGACACTTTGTATTAGAGTTCTGTTTGTTGAGTTGAGTTGAGTTTTTAGGGCGTAAAAACAGTCAGTGGAGCTCAAACTCCAGGACAAATCTGCTGGACATGAACCTCACAGTGCAGACAGACAGTGTCTTTGTCTCTGGACCCACTTTAGATCTGAAATGTTTCCACCACCAGAGCTTATAAAGTCTAACCTGGACCAGTACTTTGATTTCATGCAAATAAATAACGCTTCACACAAGTGAAGTTTTAAGCTACTCTGGGTGCTCATCTCTTCCGTCCTTCGTCCTGCAGCATTCTTTCCTCCTCCCCGCATCATTTGCATATCAGGTGACCAAATGTGGTGACCCACTGCACCCCCTGTGGGAACAACTAACTTAGATGGAAACAAACCAGCTTTTATTGGCTTTATTTTGGTAACCAGAAGTGACTGTGCTGCTGTCAGTTTGTGAAACACGTTAAAAATCTACTTTACATCCCAGCAGGACAGAAGAGACTTTTAGGGTTTCAGAAAAGCAAGTTTTGTCAAATAATATTGACTTTAAATGGAAACCATGACTTAACAAGCGCGGTGAAGATGGCAGTTTAGACAGATGTAAATTCAACATAAACAGACCGAAAATATAATGTTAATGCTCACCGGGTGTTTGACGGAGTAGTTGATGATCAGGTAGTCGTTGCCGAGAGGAAGCCAAGATCTCATTGTCACAAAGTCTCTGTTCTTCAGAGGACTCGGGCATTTCCCTTCAAACAACACACACAAAGAAATACAAATAAATGTACAGAGATTGTAACTATGAATCGAATATTGAAAAGTGATTCAATCAAAGGTGCTAAAGATGCTAACTGAGGTAGCTTCAGGGCTGTTCACATCACACAATCATTTTGTATTGAGAACCAGAGACGGACTGACAGGAGTAATAGCCGATGTCGGCGTTGGCGGTCAGCCTGCCGATGTCATACGTGTCGATCATGTTGGTGTCCCACTTCCTGCGGTAGCTGGTGTCATGGAGGACGTCGTACAGCGTCTCTGCCATCACGTCCTTACACACTATCTTCATCTGAGACACAAACAGAATAAACTCAAGGTCCACTCGCTCAACTTCTCGACAATTTTCCATGATTCTCATCACTTTAAGGACTTTTCCTCAATCGTGGAAACAGCTAATTAATGTCAACTCAAGGTCCACTTACTAGACTGAAATCAGCAGTAATCATATTAACAGATGACCATGTTAGGCTTTGTCAGTTCATAAATATCAGAGTGGCTGGGAAGTTGAGGAGGTAATCCTGCATGCAGATCAGAAAATTACACTTGTATATATTCTCTGTTCCATCTAAACTCCATTTCACAAATATGATCCAAACCAGGATATTAGAGAGCATCAGATGAGTCTGATCCTGCAGCAGAAGAAGCTCAGTGAATCTGCTGAGAACTGAACTTTGTGAACTCACTTTGTATTTGGAAAGAGGTCAGAGTCAATACAGTACAGCACAGCAGCATCTAGTGGACATTAGAGCAACTGCAGCAGGACACGCTGCACATTAATACAATGTGACCACTTTCACAACGGACATGAAAGCATCATAGTTTTCATAAAGTGGAATGTAAGAAGAGGAGGAGCATTACATAAACATCATCCTGTGAAGTACCACTAAACACACTTCCTGATGTGCTATCACCAACATTTTCTGCCATTCTTGAGATTTTTAGCTGGAGTTATAGAACTCTGTGAATTCATCAGTAGCGTGACTTTTCCATGAGGTGGGGCGAGTAAATCTGTCACTCTGGATACTCTGTTCTCCCTGAGCAGGATAGTATATTACATATTTTTATAAACCCATTTTCTGAACATCCAGAGGCTGGTGGGTTTTGTTCAGACAAACATTTTCACTGCCCATCAGTGAAGAGAGAAACCTTGTGAGATAATGACTGTGTCAGTGTGAGGAGGTAAAGAGGATTTAATGTCTGAGCGGTTGAACTGCAGATGATTTTTATGGAGCGTTAAATCAGCTGGATTCTGTTTCTGAGAGTCACTGAGGAGAAATATCGGAAACAAACAGCAAAGAAACACAGAGAGGATTCAGAGTTATAAATGTAGCAGTGTAGGATGTGTTGTGTAATATCTGAAGCTCAAGGTCCTTCATCCTTCAATCTGAGAAACACAGGCGCAGTGAAACCTGGTGGTTCACTAACTAGTTATTTTACAGCTCAGTACGTACCAATAATGATCCTATTCATAATCTTTACCAGGGAAAAATAACAAAATTCTGTTGACTCTGTTGTCTCCCTCCTCCCCCTTCACCCTCTCTCCTCAACTTACTATTTTTTGTTTTGATCTTTCAATATAAAATGATTTTCTTAGCACACAAGCTGTCGGTCAACAAAACAAGAAATGCACATTGCTCATGAATACCCACTCCAATAAAAACAATGATGAATTCAAATATGGAGGAAAAACATACAAATTATAATAACAAATGACCCTGCAAACACTGTCCCCACCTGTCCACCAGAGGTCCTGCCTGCACACCTGCTGCTTGTTCACACCTGTAGCTTTTTGGAGCTTTTTAATGAATATTTGTCTGTTAGTCATCTGTTTGGATGGAAAGGTGTGCTCAGGTTGATTTTATTGCAGCTCTGCTTCTGACAGATGTTTTGAACTGGATTATGTTTTTCAGAAAAGTGAGCTATTAGGTAAAAATAATAATAATCATAATAATAAAGGGATTTGTTCATTTTATGGATGGACTGACATCAGATGACACACCTGATCCTATGAAAGCAAAGCTTCACCTTCCCTACTCTTGGGAACCTCTAGGTCTACCTTCAGGTCAGCAGAGAACCAGCAGCTCTCTAACAGCAGACCTCTGACAACATCCCATGAGTCTTGGCAAAGGAAGCACTGTGGAAACCACAACATCTTTTTAATCATCTTGAGATGTGGGTCAGCATCTCTGACACTGTGCTACTATACGACCTCAACCACAAAACGTTTCAGTTTGTGTTGGAAATGCTGCATCCTGGACTGCCCATCTCACCTGTGGTGTTCCACAGGGCTCCATTTTAGGTCCTCTATTGTTTTCTGTTTACATGCGTTCTCTTGGGGACATTATTTGTGTAGTATTTAATCAATTTTCATTTTTATGCTAATGCCCTATATATCTACACAGGGAGCAGGTCCTCTTCCACAGTTTCCACGGTAGCTCTCACACTGGCTCTAGAGGTAGTCGCAGCCACCGTAGGTTCTCCTACACGCTTGGAAGGGGAGAATGAGCGGACGGGTTATCATTCACCAGTTATCAGCCACACTGGTCCTTTAAGTGCTGGATGTCCAACAGCTAAAGGACAATAAATAAGAAATCATTCTACCCTGTGGCTTGAAATCTGTAAGTGCTGTTTGAATCGGACCTCAGTTTGATGCTGAGGTCAAGAAGGCTGTACAGTCTCGCCCTCTCCACAAAATATATCCAAAATTAGGTCTTAAATTGATCCAATATAATTGGCTTATGAGAACGTATGTAACTCCTGAAAAACTCAATAAATTCAATCCTAATATCCCAGACAGTTGTATAAAATGTAGAACAGAGAAAGGAACCCTATTTCATTGCATTTGGAAGTGTAAATACATACAAGACTTGGAAAGGAATAATCAACACAATGGGACGGAACCCCTTTTTTTTGTTTGTTTTGTTGTTGTTGTTGTTTTGTTTCATAATCTATCATTGTTGTTTTTGTGTACACAGGTGGCTCAGAGGTCATGTCCAACAGACAGACAGACAGGTTGAAAACAGACCTTCCCTCCTCCCTGTCAGAGTTTTGGACGTCATGTGAGACAGCTGCTTATTGTAGGACGTCACTTTTTTCCACTGCTGTAATCTTACAGGAGCGTTGGGCACGACTGAGCTGCAGTCATCAGATATTGTGAGGGTCAACGCTGTAAAACGCTCCGTGTAACTCAATCAGCACAGCTCTGCTGCTGCGTTAATCATTCATAAAGTCCTCAGCTTCATGTCTTTGTCTGTTACTCACCAGCAGTCTCATCATCTAGTCCTTCCTCAGTCCGTCGCATGAAGACTGTTCAGTCAGTGCACTCAGCAGTTTTTGGTCAACAAATAGCTCCGATGCTAACTGCTGCTAAAACCACAATGTCTCCTTTCTTACATTTCTATTTCTCCACCTGTTCAATACAACAACATACAACAAACTGTACCAGCCAATACAACTGTTTAACTAGCATTACTAATAGCTGACTAACTACTGGCTAAATGTTATGAGGCTAACATTTATTGGGTCATAATAGTATGCCTAAGCTAATACTGCTGATTGAGTGGTGCTGTAATTTAGCATTTAGCTTAATAGCTGTGGGGTTACCTGTCTGAATTCAGTGCTACATGCTAAATAACAACAGTTCAATAAACTCTCCCCATAGTAAGATGTATGTGAGCTCCAGGCCCTGGTTACTGTGCTGTTGGTTAGCATAAAATAAAAATCCTAGCACATTAGAATTTTTTACGGTGGATTTTTGTCTTCTGATGAGGGTAGGCTAGCAGTGTCCCCTGCCTCTGGTCTTTGTGCTAAGCTAGGCCAAAGACACAAAGATAATGACATCCATCTTCTCATCTGACTCTGAAAATCTGACTCAGTAAATAGTTACGCAATGTTAGCTTTATAACTGAAAGATGTGAGCAACATGTTTGGTGTTTTAGGATTATTAGGGTGTTAGGTTTGTTACTTCCTCCTAATTGTTGCTAATAGCATCATGCCAGGCTGTTTACGCATGATCTCTGGGGATCAGGGTTTTTGTGATTGTTGAATTTTCAGCATATTTTGTCTGACGGAGCTGGCTAGCACTTTCCCTCTGCTTCTGGTCTTTGTGCTAAGCTAGGCTAAACCTGTTTCAGTGCTAGACACAGAGATGAAACTGACATCCATCTTCTTTTCTGCCTCCGAGGAGCATCTTCCAAACTGTTAGACACGTGCAGATGTGCAGTTTTAAACCTCATCGAGGTCCAGACCTCTGTATTTTTCCAAGGTGTAAACAATAAAGGTTGTGAAATAATTGCCTAAAAATAACTTTTTTTTGGTAATTTTGGCAAAGATATCGTACAACGCCAAGATTAAGAGTCACTTTACACAGTCAACATTCCTTTTCAGATGTTTCGTGATCATTTTAGTCTCTTCAGATAGTGGATCATCCAACCAATCATTTAACGTCATGCTGCTGTACACTGACGGTGGTGGTTTAAAGTTATTGTTATCTACTTTTTGCTCAGGGACATCAACATTGTTTTTGGGGGAGCAAGCTCAGTTTTTGGACCTCAGTATTTGTAAAACCCTGCGTACGGCCATGACTGATGTTGTCAGGTTCTTTATTCGCACCTGTGCACAGGTAAAACATTTCTTCTTTTCATGTTTCTATTTCTCCTCTCCTGGGTTCAGTTTGAGATATCGTGAGCTCCAGAAGAGAATTTAATTATTCATACGTGAGAAGAAGCGCCTCGCTGCTCCAGAAAGACTTCCTGAATTATTAAAACAGGAGCCATCATCATCATCCTCATCATCAGCTCTGCTTTTGTATCAGTGTGTGTGTTTTAGTTGTTGAGTAACGTACACACTGCTTCTCTCTACAGTGACTTCCTGTGGTTAACTTCCTGTGGTCAAACGCTCTCTGAGTGACCTGAAGGATCAGAGTCATGAATAATGAAAGATTGTAGAGAACAGATGATCTCCTCCAGCTTTTCCTCTCTGCACACATGATCTTTCTTTTCTCCCCCGTCAGGATCACTGGAATATTTGTGTATTTATATTTTCACTGATGGTTCACAAACCTGCTCCACTGTGGAGGAATATCATGAAACAGCCTGTTAGTTCATTATGTTTTTCATGTTTCACACTTTATAATATAATATAATATAAAACAGCAGCAAATCCTCACTTTGGAGAAACTGATGCAGAATAATAAATCACTTAAAAGATCAATCACTTGTCAGATTTGTTATTGATCGGTGCGTGCCTGCACTGATTACTAGTTTTGGCCCTACTTTTCTTCTCTTAACAGACAGAGACTCATGTTGGGGACTTTCAGCCTTATTTCTTCTTTTTGTCCCTGTTACTGTGTTGAGTTGGTGATGTATTATGTGTAAGTGAGGCTTGCACACAAACCGATTGGTTTATCTCGCTGTCAATCAACATGTCGATAGCCCTGGTCCTTATAAGCAAGATGAGGCATCATGCTTGCTTGTAACTCTCCTTGTGTGTTAACATGATGAACCAATCAACATGTGAGCATCAGGGTTTGGTTGGGTCCCATTCTACTTAATGGGTTAACCCTGGGATTGAAAGGGTTAACAGCTAAAGTATATAAAGTAGCTGTGTCTAACATGTGATCAAACAGCTGCAGCAGCTGCAGAGCAACATGATCCTTCATGTGTCACCTGATGAATGAAGTCCAGTATTCTCTCTCTGTTAGCTCTGTTTTTGTTCTCCTCCACCTCCAACATTCAGCAGCTCGTCTCTAACTGTGATGATTCACCACGTATACCATCAGCCATTTTATTTAAGTATCCGAGTGTACATTGATCCACTATAGGGCCCTCAAAAAGTGTCTATGCCAAAATGAATGTTGAGCAACTCAACAGCTCAGTGATGTCAGTGATGATGCAACAACTGATTTAATGTTGATATAAAAAGATTGATTTTTATCTGTCTTGAATGACAGGTGTCTCAGCCTATCAGCAGCTGCACATTAATGTTCCCTAAAGACACACTACAGTCTCCCTTACAGTGTCGAGGATGTACAGTGGGGTCCAAAAGTCTGAGACCACATTGAAAATCTCAAATATTTTCACGTAAACCTGGAAATAATCACAGTTTGGGGATTCAGAAACATTTAAAAACACAAGAAGTTATGACGAAGCATGCGTTCAGATGACACTCAGGTGGATGTGATCTCCTCATCGGAGGCTCGATCAGGCAGACCAACAGTGACCACTCCATCAGAAGATCAACACATCAAGCTTAGTTCCCTGAGAGATAGAAAAGCACCTTCATCACAGATACACAATCTGCTAAATAAAGAACGCCAGACTCCAATCAGCAAAAGTCCTGTCAAAAGAAGGCGGTCTTGTAGTGGTCTCAGAGGACCAGTAGCAGTTTCTAAACCACTTCTCAGAAGGGGAAACAAGGCCAAACTCTTGGGGTGGGCTAAGAAACAGCAGCATTTTACTGTGGATGAAGAAAAGTCCTATTTACTGATGAATCCAGGTTAGAGACTTCTGGCAGTAACAGAAGGGTGTATGTAAGGAGACGAGCAGGAGAGAAAATGATACTGCAGTGGATCAAACCAACAGGGAAACATGGTGGTGGGAATATTCAAGTCTGGGGGGGTTTGCCTACTCTGGAGTTGGACCCCTGCAGTGAATCGACTACACCCTGACCGAGGAGAAGCACCACTCCATTCTTCAGAGACATGCTGTACCCTCTGGTCTGCATCTTTGTGGAGAGGGATTTATACTGCAGCAGGATAAGGACCCCAAACACACCTCAGAGCTTTGCAAGAACTACTTGAAGACCAAAGAAGACCAAGGAGTCCTGACTGTCATGGACTTTCCTTCACAGTCACCTGACATGCAGATCAATAATGAAAATCTTATATGAGCTTTTTCCACAGATAACGTCTGAACGTTACCCTCAAGGTTTAACATTTCTCTCCTGTTGAATATAAAACATGAATCTCCACAGAAACCAGTAACTCCAGCTGGCAGATACTGTTGGAGCGTGTGCCAGCTCTGCAGTCGGTTGAACACCTCTGTCATCAGGTTTCCAGCCGTTACGTTTTCCTTTCCGCTCTGAATTTTTCAGCACACTGACGCTGAGCAGCGGTTTGTCTTTCCTCTGCAGGAGGCCGCCGGGCCACCTGGCTATAGACTAAGAGCAGAGGGCCGCCGGGCTACAGACTGAGAGCAGAGGGCCGCCAGACTATAGACTAAGAGCAGAGTGCTGCCGGGCTACAGACTGAGAGCAGAGGGCCGCCGGGCCGCCGGGCTACAGACTGAGAGCAGAGGGCCGCCAGACTATAGACTAAGAGCAGAGGGCCACTGGACTATAGACTAAGGGCAAAGGGCCACTGGACTATAGACTAAGAGCAAAGGGCCACTGGGCTATAGACTAAGAGCAAAGGGCCACTGGGGCCCTGACACATCACAGAAACAGCCACTGTTTTCTGTCCTCTGTTCTGATGCTTCTTTATAAGCACAGCTTTTATTGATAACTGTTGCCATGGTGACAAGCGGTGCAGTCAAAATATCAGTAATAAATAAATAATAATAACCAAAAGGATGTCTTCAAATGTCTCGTTTTGTCCACCAACAGTCCAGAACAAAAAGAATTCAGTTCACTGAATCAGAGATTTAATAATAATAATAATAAAATAATAATAATAATAATAATAACAACTCAATGTTTTGTGTTCTTGAAAAACGACTTACATGATTAATTATCAGAATAGTTGTTTTCCCTGTATCACAGCAAATGTAGTATTAATGTTAATATTATTGTCACTGTAATGTGTTATCATTTATTATTATTATCATTAAAGCTTTTGAGTGTATAAAAGTTCATTTTGACTGATTTGGAAACAAAAGTTTTACCAAAAAACTCCGGGAAAAGCTCTTAAGTAGACCTTAAGTTGTATAAGTTATGTAATTAAGTTAATATTTGTAAAACTATGTATGGTCTAATTTTGGTTTGACGGTCCAGACAGAGAGAGTGTGTGTGTGTGTTTAACAGAGGATCACTATAATATGAAGGTGTTGCCATTATCGATGAATCTGACGATTCTTTTCTTAATAATCGAACTGTTCGAATGAAAACAGTCTGTTGTAATCTGAGTTCATGGACATGTTTTATTCGACCAACAGTCGATTCAGTTTACTTTCATCATCGGAGACTCTTGAAACCTCGTATCACTGGATGTGTAACTGCTCACCTTGAGCTTCTGGACGCTCCTGCTCTCCTCCTCCCGGCACCACACCGTCACCCCCCCCTTGTTGTAGCGGCTGATCCATCCGTCGGAGCTCAGACACTGATCTTTGAACGAAGAGAAGTCCGAGTCGTCCGGGATCTGGACCGGCATCCCTCAAACGGCTCAAAAGTCAACCAGAAAAATGCTGAAAATAAAAAGCTGTGAAGGTGTGGAGTTTTACATCAGAGTGAGATCCTCACATCTGACAGTGAAGCGGAGAGAGAGAGAGAGAGACTACAGCAGCAGGTGGAGAGAGAGAGAGAGAGACTACAGCAGCAGGTGGAGAGAGAGAGAGAGAGAGACTACAGCAGCAGGTGGAGAGAGAGAGAGAGAGAGAGAGACTACAGCAGCAGGTGGAGAGAGAGAGAGAGAGAGAGAGACTACAGCAGCAGGTGGAGAGAGAGAGAGAGAGAGAGAGACTACAGCAGCAGGTGGAGAGAGAGAGAGAGAGAGAGAGACTACAGCAGCAGGTGGAGAGAGAGAGAGAGAGAGAGACTACAGCAGCAGGTGGAGAGAGAGAGAGAGAGAGACTACAGCAGCAGGTGGAGAGAGAGAGAGAGCGAGAGAGACTACAGCAGCAGGTGGAGAGAGAGAGAGAGACTGCAGCAGCAGGTGGAGAGAGAGAGAGAGAGAGAGAGAGACTACAGCAGCAGGTGGAGAGAGAGAGAGAGAGAGAGACTACAGCAGCAGGTGGAGAGAGAGAGAGAGAGAGAGAGAGACTACAGCAGCAGGTGGAGAGAGAGAGAGAGAGAGAGACTACAGCAGCAGGTGGAGAGAGAGAGAGCGAGAGAGACTACAGCAGCAGGTGGAGAGAGAGAGAGAGAGAGAGACTACAGCAGCAGGTGGAGAGAGAGAGAGAGAGAGAGAGACTACAGCAGCAGGTGGAGAGAGAGAGAGAGAGAGAGAGAGACTACAGCAGCAGGTGGAGAGAGAGAGAGACTACAGCAGCAGGTGGAGAGAGAGAGAGAGAGAGCGAGAGACTACAGCAGCAGGTGGAGAGAGAGAGAGAGAGAGAGACTACAGCAGCAGGTGGAGAGAGAGAGAGAGAGAGACTACAGCAGCAGGTGGAGAGAGAGAGAGAGAGCTACTACAGCAGCAGGTGGAGAGAGAGAGAGAGAGACTACAGCAGCAGGTGGAGAGAGAGAGAGAGAGAGAGAGAGACTACAGCAGCAGGTGGAGAGAGAGAGAGAGAGAGAGAGACTACAGCAGCAGGTGGAGAGAGAGAGAGAGAGATACTACAGC
This sequence comes from Enoplosus armatus, assembly GCF_043641665.1. NCBI lineage: Eukaryota > Metazoa > Chordata > Actinopteri > Centrarchiformes > Enoplosidae > Enoplosus > Enoplosus armatus. Next base: position 25,259,605 of record NC_092189.1, on the reverse strand, counting down.
AGCAGGTGGAGAGAGAGAGAGAGATACTACAGCAGCAGGTGGAGAGAGAGAGAGAGAGAGACTACAGCAGCAGGTGGAGAGAGAGAGAGAGAGAGAGAGAGAGAGACTACAGCAGCAGGTGGAGCAGCAGGTTGTATTTGAGGATCATTGTTATTCGTAATTTGATAAAATATTATTTTTTCATATAAAATAAAAAGATATTAAATATTTGTTTGGACATGCTAATGTTAGCATGTTGTGCTCGAACACACAGTTGAATCCATTCCTTACAAAACTGTAGATGTTAACAGAGTGACTCATCCTGTTAATAGACCATCTCTGGTTACAGGCTGCATCTGTAGAATGCTGCCTTCATGTGCTCCTGTAAATATATCATCACGATCAATTGTTAGATTTCCTTTTTAATTAATTGATTATCACAGCAACGTGTCTGACTTTTCTTTTGTATTGAGGGAAAATATCAGAAACCGAAGAACAATTTTGAGTAAAAGCTCCATTTTGTCCTGGCTTTGGTTCTGAGCATTGGGATTTCAGACAGCCTGTGAACGCCTCAGTAACAGTAAGTGATACCTGTTGTTCGGGTGGAGCAGTGGGTGGAGTGTGTTGAGTAAGACTGATGGTCAACAGATCAGGTATCAGCAGCTTTTTGTTTCCATCACTGTAACTCTGTAATGAACTCAGCCACACAGAAGAAGAAGAAGAAGGAGAAGAAGAAGAAGAAGAAGCTTCCAGAAACAGAAACTCAGCGTGTTCCACTCTGTCTCTTAATATTATATATAAAGTCGTTTCCATCAGTGATATATCATATTCAAAGACTCGTTCTTCTACATGTCTGCAGCATTTTACACACATTTCCCCAAAAGTCAGCCTGAAGAATTTAAAATAAAGTTGAGTTTGAACAACATCTGGCTGCACAGCAGGAGTTTGTTTGTTTGACTGACCATCAGCAATTTATAGTTTTATAGGTTTTGAAATGTTCTGTCTCTCTGTCTTCTTTGTCTTCTCGTCCTCCTGCTCATTGGCTGCTCTTCTTGAAGTGACCACAGCGTCCAAACATCATGTGTCACTGGTGAAAATCACAAATGTGACTCTTTACGTTTAGAGTCCACCGAGTGTTTCACCCTGACTTCTGCCTGTCAGGTAGGACTTCCTGTCTGACCGACCGGCTGTAAAGCTGTAAAAACATATCTGTGATAGAATAGAAATGTCAAACTCAAGGTTTACTTATGAGCTTTGTACTGAACCCTCTCTCACAGCCTTCTTCAGCCAGTGGAACTTGCTCAGTTGCCATCATGTGACCTGATGTAAACACAGAGCTCCCTCTTCCTGACTACTTGAAGGACCTCTTGTCTGAGTCGCAGTCAGACGTTCATTCACGAATTTGGTAAAAAAAACAAGACAGTAAGTGAACATTGACATCACAGTATTTTATAACAGAGAATGAAACTCAGATTTACACAAAGTCCTGCAGGTGAGTCGTTCTGGATTCATGTTGTCGCCTCTTCATTTACATTTGTGTTTGTTTCAACGTCTTTTCTGTTAGTTCATGAAGTTATTTTCAGATCAAAAGTCTGTTTGTCTGTCACCAGCAGGGGGCGCTGTGTACTCTGAAACCAGTCTGTGAGAGTGAGTGTGTGTGTGTGTGTGTGTGTGTGTGTGTGTGTGTGTGCCTTCACATCACTGAGTGAAAGCTGCTCTTTCCTTCCCGCTCGTCACCTTTGACCTCTGAGAACATCTGCTGGAAACCTGAACTGTTCCTGAACACAAAGCAGCTCTGTGTGTTACAGACCATCTGCAGCGCGCACGCGCACACACACACACACACACACACACACACACACACACACACACACACACACACTGCTCCCAGGTTAGAGGCTGTGTTACCGGAGTGTTTCCATTTTGTCTTTATGGTTAAAGTGGAGATTCATGTTTTACATTCAACAGAAGAGAAACATCCTGTCGGCTATAAACCTTGTCTCTTTAAAAGTTTTATTCTGAAAAACAGTTAAGTTTCAGCACCATGACACAAAGACTTTCAGACTTTATCAACGATGACAGTTAGCTTCGACCTCAGGACGGTTTGTTTAATGGAGGCCGTTTAGTTTTATGAGCGTTACAGTAAAACGAGATGAGACTGTGTTCTGGTCCCACTGAGACCCTGAAGATGTAACTGATGCTGCTTCAGTTACAGTTGACTGAACGCACTGTTGTTGTGTTATTGTTATTGTTGTTGTAGTTATTGTTGTTGTGATGTTGTTGTAGTTATTGTTGTAATGTTGTTGTTGTTGTGATTATTGTTGTGATGTTGTTGTTGTAGTTATTATTGTGTAGTTGTAGTTATTATTGTTGTTGTGATGTTGTTGTTGTGATGTTGTTGTAGTTAGTGTGTTGTTGCTGTGTTGTTGGAGTTATTATTGTTGTGTTGTTGTTGTAGTTATTGTTGTTGTGTTATTGTTGTGTTGTTGTAGTAGTTATTGTTGTTGTGTTGTTGTAGTTATTGTTGTTGTGTGGTGGTTGTTGTAGTTATTATTGTTGTTGTAGTAGTTATTGTTGTTGTAGTTACTGTTGTTGTTGTTGTTGTTGTTGTAGTTATTATTATTGTTGTGTTGTTGTTTTAGTTATTGTTGTGTTGTAGTAGTTATTGTTGTTGTTGTTGTGGTGTGGTTGTTGTGTTGTTGTTGTGTTGTTGTAGTTATTATTGTTGTTGTTGTTGTGTGGTTGTTGTAGTTATTGTTGTTGTGTTGTTGTTGTTTTAGTTATTGTTGTTGTTGTTGTTGTAGTTATTGTTGTGTTGTTGTTGTTGTTGTAGTTATTGTCATTGTGTGGTTGTTGTTTTAGTTATTGTTGTTGTGTTGTTGTTGTTGTAGTAGTAGTTATTGTTGTTGTTGCTATAGTTCTTGTTGTTGTGTTGTTGTTGTTGTGTTGTTGTAGTAGTAGTTATTGTTGTTGTGTTGTTGTTATGTTGTTGTTGTTGTAGTAGTAGTTATTGTTGTTGTGTTGTTGTTGTTGTTGTAGTAGTAGTAGTTATTGTTGTTGTGTTGTTGTGATGTTGTTGTTGTTGTTGTTGTTGTTGTTGTGTTGTTGTTGTTGTTGTTGTAGATTTATAATGAATCATGTGAAAGTTCTGATGCACCCGTCCATGCAGGCTCAACAAGGTGGTCCAGACGTCCTCCAGCTCCTCCTTGGGGATCCCGAGGCGTTCCAAGGCCAGATGAGATATATAATCTCTTCAGCGTGTTCTGGGTCTACAAGGCACCTAGGAGGATCCTGATCAGATGTTGAAGCATCTGAACTGGCTCCGAGATACTTGAATTCCTTTGCTTGGGGAAGTAACTTGCTCGCTAGTAGACTTCTCTAAGACTTTAGCAATATTTGAGCAGTATCTCATCATTGTATACCCCTGATCTCATTCATGTCTTGGTTATAGTAAAGAGAAGGAGTCTGAGACTTTCACGAGACAAATTTGAGAGCTTGCACTACTCTCATTTTTCTTTTAGCTGAGACTCCAGAAATGAGACACCTAAAAGAAAATGTAGAGAACTCACACAGGGATCACTGTGAGACTGAACCATGTATATTTCTGTGTGTCAAGTGACAAGTGAGATGATTGATCTCTCTTTGGTCTTAACTAGTGCTCATTTTTGTCTTGGAGATGTACTGTAAATGTGATGTAAAGTAGATCTCATCTTGAACTTTCCTTTGCTATGGGCAGTCAGATAGTTCTGGTTTGATGATGTCTGTCTCTGAGGCTTCTCTCTTCTTATAAAGATCAATTTAATGCATTTTATTCCGTTTAAGAGACACCGATACTAATCCCACACACATGATGAAATATGCTGAACACGTCTATAAAACACACACACACTGCAGCTTCCTGTTGACCTGCTGTGTGTCTAACTGTCTCTCTGAGCTGAATTCCAGGATAATTACTGATCATTAACAGTCTGCCTTGTTTTATATTGTCCTCCTGTCATCAGCCTGCAGCGGCTCTCTGCATCATTGTCCACAAATCAATTGTTAATGGAGGCTAGTTTACACACCCAGACACACACTGCTCTGTGGGCTGGTCGCAGGTCTTCTCACTCACATTGAACTGGCTGCATTGGTTCAGGTCTTGTTTGGATCATAAAAGGCATCAAAACACGCCCACCTGGTTCCTCTTGGCCTGCTTACTTCTTGGTTGACCTGCTTCACCCCGTTCTGCGGTCCTTCTGTCCTCTCAGTCTGCTGGTCTTCAGTGAACCAGCTGGAGGGAAACTCTGACTTCTAGCAGGTTTAGTTTCTTGACTCTCAGTTCATTATGGGTCAAGAGGTGAGAGGTCAAAGGTCAGAGGTCAAGGCCTGGAGCTGGTGGGCTTCAATGAGCAGGATGGAGGTCTGACTCCTGTCAGCAGCAGATCTGCAACTCATAAAAACTGACTGTTTACTGACTGACTGTTTACTGAGTGTTGACTGACTATTTACTGACTGATCACTGACTGACTGTCAATTGACTGTTCACTGTGTTTACTGACATTCTCTAACTGTCCAAGCAGCCTCTGTTCTGTTCACTTCAGCAGCAGACAGCTGACTGTCAGCACTCTGCTGTCAGAGCTTCCTGGAGTGACTTGAACGCACCAAAATGGAAGAACTTTGACAACAAGCTGCACTTCAGCCTGAATCACCCAACTGAGGGGAAGTAAAGGTGAGTGACTACCACCTGCAGCAGGTTCCAGGTGTGTGTGAGATGATATTTTTTCTTCATCATGAGTTATTGCTTATCAATGCCTGTGGAATGATGAAAGTGATTTCACCTGCAGAAACACCTGATGATGTTCAGGCTGCTGCTGGTTCTCTGGATGGTATATTAGTCAGATGCCGGTTGTGTGTTCAGACCAAACACTGAATACAAAGAGTGAACAGACAGTGAACAGACAGTGAACAGACAGTGAACAGACTGCTGTCGCTCTGCCATGTTAGTTTTGGGAGGAGCAGCACCAGAATGTGAAAAAGGTAAAACTGGCTGTAAAGTACAGCGTCCACACTGAAGTAAAACCCTGAGAGATTCCTCACTTCACACCACAGACAGGCAGGCAGACAGGCAGTCAGGCAGACAGTCAGAGAGACAGTCAGTCAGACAGGCAGTCAGGCAGACAGTCAGAGAGGCAGGCAGACAGTCAGACAGACAGTCAGACAGACAGACAGGCAGACAGGCAGTCAGGCAGGCAGACAGTCAGACAGACAGGCAGACAGTCAGACAGACACACAGTCAGGCAGGCAGTCAGACAGACAGACAGACAGTCAGACAGACAGACAGTCAGACAGTCAGACAGATACACAGTCAGGCAGGCAGGCAGTCAGACAGTCAGACAGACACGCAGTCAGGCAGGCAGGCAGTCAGACAGTCAGACAGACAGACACACAGTCAGGCAGGCAGTCAGACAGGCAGGCAGGCAGGCAGGCAGGCAGGCAGTCAGACAGACAGTCAGACAGACAGACAGACAGTCAGACAGACAGACAGGCAGTCAGGCAGGCAGGCAGGCAGGCAGACAGGCAGACAGACAGGCAGGTACCTGCTCTTCTTCTACATTTCTGTCCTGCTGCCGCTGTTAGAGACCATTTTATAAATAATCATTCTACAACTTATCCAACAATCTGTGACTCTGTTCTTCGAGACAAGTTTCACAGGTTTCCCCTCTCCAGACATTCATCATGTCCACCTCTGCTTCACTTTCTCTTATCCCTTTTTGGTAAATCACTTCAAAGCTTTCAGGTGAAGTCTGTTTCATACTTCTGTTGTGTGTCGCGGGTCACCTGCTGTCCTGCTGAGCTTTAAATCAAGAGGGACTAACTGAACTGCACCATGTTCAGGAGGTCCTCTGACATGCTGATCTGCGTCATTGTGGGCTGACTTAAGTTGTAGTCATTACAGAACCAAACCAAACCTCCATGACTAAAAAGGCCGGAGACTCACAGCCGAACTACCTTTAGTTTTCTTGTTCAGTGAGTGTTAAGGACGTTAGAAACCATCAGACACTCAAATATCCGTCAGATATTTTCCATCTTCTCACAGAATCATCCAGAGTGTTTTTAATGAAGAGACTGTGGTAATGAGAGTTTGATGGGCTTTGTGCCGTAAGATTTATCACTATTAAATGTCACTCAGCAGTAAACGTCCTGGTGGGAGCAGTGATGCTGTCCATTCAGGAGACGGTCAGTCAGTCTGCTCTGGTTCAGTGTCGTCAGAGACAATGTTTGCTCACATATGTAGAGCACATCTCAACAGGGGGCATCTGGACTTTTCCCAGATCTGTCAGTGGAAGCTGTATTATCGTGAATGTTTTCCATCTGTGTTCATTTTTACGCTGATGACACCCTCGTATATATCTTACAATGAAGCTTAAATTTCAAAGAAATAATAGAGACACCCAGTTGAACACTAGAGCAGGAAATTACAAACTCAACCACACCCACCAGTTTGAATCCAGTAAAGGACTTTATTCAAATATTTGATTGCTATGTTGTTTGCACGAGATAGTGTCTATTGTTGAATTCTGACTTTGTCTCACCTTCACATTTCAGAATGTTTTCTCTTTGTGTTTGTAGAACTTCTGAAAAGAAACTGCAGTGTGTTCACCTGCATTTCAGGGACCAGGTTCCTGTTACACTAATCCGGTTTCCAATAACATCATGTAAAACCGGATTACTTCTCTCTCTACTTTTCATGTGAGCAAAATACTTCAAACAGTGGAAAGTATCAGTGCCAGCACAGAGGACACAACATCACATGCAGAGATGCAGACCATCACCAGTTCACCAGGTCTGAGGACTGAAACCTGTGAGTTCCAGTGATGGACAAGGTGCAGGATGTTTTGGTTCTTCCTCAGTCAGCAGGAGAGAAGGATGGCTGCTGATGGGCTCAAATCGTCAACACGGAGGTCTCATGTCTTGAGTGTCCTCATATGTGTTAAACGACTTGAACATCTCTTCCCACACTGTCCCTGAAGCTGACGTCTGTGATTTAAAGTGGAAATGACTCCACAGACTGCAGATTTATACAAACTCTGATCCGTCCTGGAGCTGCCAGAGAGTCAAGAACTTTCCATGTTATGTTTGTTTATCGTTTCATCTCCAGCTTTGAGTTTTTCAGTACTTGAATGTATCACTGTGTTACAGCTGGCTTTGATCAGTGCAGGAAGAAGTACTCAGATCTGTTACTTCAGTAAAGGCAGTAATACCACAGTGCAGAAATACTCTGTTACAACTAAAAGTATTAGATTCAATATACAATTCAATGTGTGAAAACATCATATTTAATATCACGTGATTAGAACATTTGGTTTGTGACATGTATGACGTCATTTTCACTAATAAAATCACGTGATGAGACATTTCAGATGGGAAATCTATATTTAACATGTAAACACACGTCTAACCTTTGTTTAATCAGGAGTCTCATTAAGATCAAGACCTCTTCGGCAGAGAGACCTGAGTCCAGCAGAGTGTCACTCACGTTGCATAGTATGTAGTTATACTGTGTTGTAGTTGTGTTTTTATGCTACAGTGCTATTCTCTGTGTCCTGTTCAGGGACTACAGATGTAAATTAGCTTGTAGATAAGACGCTGTTCAGCGTCCCTGTCAAATAAACAAACTGTAAAAACGTCTAAAACATGGAAACAGCATATTAATAATATAATATATAGAATATTTCTGTAAGTGGCTCAACTCGATGTGGAAGTCGATCTTAACGACAGCCGTCAACCAAACTGATGTCATTTTAAACCTCGATGTTTATGTTCATGACCGAGATCTCAGTTTCTTTGGTGTTGGAGGTCAGAATCAGCTCTCGTGTGTCCTAAACTGGATCGTTGATCTGGTGTCAGACAGAAACCAGCTGCTTCAGACTGTTTGGTTTCTGTGTTGGAGAGCAGGAGACACAGCTGAGAGGAAATCTGTTCAAACCATCAAATCTCAGCTGGAGTCTGGTTTTAACTGAATGAGACGTTGAACTCAGAGGCTCTGTTGTTCTGGACGGAGACTCTGTTTGATCCTTCAGAAGGACAGGAGCTGATCACTGGGACGCTCAGAAGTTTATCTGTGTACCACAGAGGACCACAATGGACAAAACAATTGTGGGAAATATTTATTTTTGTCTTCAGATCGGTGGCCTTCACCCTTCTGGTCCTCCTGTTTGGTCCACATCAGCTGGGGACAAAGACAGACCAACTTCAGTACTCCTCCAGCTGTGTTGTGGTCCAACAGTCCTCTCTGTCCCTCTGTCCTTGTCTGTCTCTGTGTTGGGACTCTTTGTCATGTCCTGTCTGTTCCAGGTGTTTGAAACACCAGGGTCCCTGTTTTATCTGCATCATGCAGGAGGACACAGTCCACAGTCCACATTACTGCCAGTGGTTTCACATTATTCCTCTGGTCTACGGGAGGAAGGCAGTGAAGAAGAAGTGTGTCAGCACATCAACATGGAGGTGAACACGGTTGGATTGAAATGAAAGTTTTTATGAGGAAGGAAACACACTGAACAGGTTTGTTGGAGCTCAGTGATGAAACTTTAAATCAAAGGTTTATTCCCTGTACGGTGGTCATGGTAGGACAATTCATACTCAGCTGGACTCTCTCTCTCTCTCTCTCTCTCTCTCTCTCTCTCTCTCTCTCTGGAGATACGAGTTTTCCAGCTGAACCCTTAAACAGACCTGAACCTGATGGTTTTTATATTTTACTGAAGCTTTTTCTTGGTGTCTGATGTCTCGCCCCTCCCCCTACTCTTCTCCTCCCCCTCTGGTTTATAAAGCTGTCCCGTCCTGGATCCTGGAGGGACTGCGGGCTGCGGAGGAGAAGAAGAAGAAGAAGAAGAAAAGCAGAAGAAAGAAAGAGAAGAAGAAGAAGAAGACTGAGCAGCGGCAGCAGGATTTTCAGTCTTATCAAAGATGAATGTGTGTGTGCTGGTCCTGGGTCTGTCCCTGGTTCTGACCGTCTGTGTGGCCCGGTCTCCGTACCAGGCGGTCCTGCAGCACAGCCGGATCAGAGGCCGACAACAGGGGTGAGTTTATCCGAACCGAGCCGAACCGAGCCGAGCCGATCCTAGTTTAAAATGAGTTTTCTGCAGGGGGTTCTGGTCCCTGTAGTTTCACCGTGACGCTCTTTAGTGACGTGAATATGACGTCGATCCTCAGCTGTGACTTTATTGAACTTTATGATCGTTTATCTCTGATGACGTCACATTTATGATCAGTAACGGAGTATTTATTAAGTTTGTTCCGAGTGAATTAATAATTCATTAGAACCTCTATCATTCATTTATAGTCCACCTTAATGGTTCCCTGAAGACCCGAACCCGAAGTGTTCACATTCCCATTGAAGTGCAGGAGCGTTCAGGGGTTAAACAGCGTTCATGACTTGAAGTGCGGCTCTGAAACTGTCCCGGAGTCCCTCCATGTTTGAAGTTAAGAGCTGTCACATTCAGTTTAAGGTGGAATGATGATTGAGTCAGTCCCCTGAAGGTCGACCTTTAACAGAGTGAAGCTCTAAATGTTCCGTCTGATCAAAGCTTGTAATAGAGATTTAATATTCCAGGCTGAATGTTTAAGGACTCTTTGTCTTTTTGTGTTTCTGATCTTTTCTCTGCGTCTCTTTTCTCTTTCAGACCGAATGTTTGTGCCATGCAGCAGATTAAAGGCGGCGATAAGAAATATTTCACCAACTGCAAACAGTGGTACCATCGCAAGATCTGCGGAAAGCCCACGTGAGTCTGACTGACAGCGTCCGTCCGACTGTTGTCATCACATACATGAAATGTGCTTAAGAATATATGTCAAAATGTGGAATTACACATGTAGATACATCCCTTTTTTATTTTTTTCTTCTCTTTGACTTCCTGTTTGTGAGCAGTTCTCCGAGCGTCTCCGTGAGTCTAAACGGTCTCTGGGTGTTGACTTGAGTTTGCAGTCTGTGTAGTTTGACTTTAGTCCTGCTGGACGCAGTGAGTTTGTGTTCAGCGGACAGAGGAATGTCCCTCTCCAGAGGTGTCCTCACCTCTTATGTAATCTCTGAAGAAGAAAAGACTTGAGCCTGGCAGAGCCATCAGTGTCAGTTTACCTCCGGGTCCCAAAGTCCACGAGAGGCCTGATGGTTTGTTTATAGAAGTGTGTGTTACTGTCTTTATTTTACAGAGATGCTGCAGAAAGCACTTTTCATTCAGAGTAGAGATTGTTTTCAACGTGTCCCTGTGGAGTTTTGACCACGAGCGGCACTATGGAGCGGTTTTTCTATGAGTAGCTCCACGTTCACTGATCTACAGATGGCGGTAATGAGCCGGAATATGCAGCAGTGCACCAACACCTGCAGAGAAGAAGAAGAAGAAGAAGAAGAAGAAGAAGAAGACCGCTTGCCAGTAAACATGAATGTAAATAATACAGGTTTTAAACTACATGACTGTTAGAGCTCAAGGACATGACAAGATTTAGTGACAGACAGACAGGCAGGCAGGCAGGCAGGCAGGCAGACAGACAGACAGACAGACAGACAGACAGGTAGGCAGACAGGCAGAAAGGCAGGCAGACAGACAGACAGACAGGTAGGCAGAAAGGCAGGCAGAAAGGCAGGCAGACAGACAGGCAGGCAGGCAGGCAGAAAGGCAGGCAGACAGGCGGGCAGGCGGGCAGACAGACAGACAGGCAGGCAGGCAGACAGACAGGCAGACAGGCAGGCAGACAGACAGGCAGGCAGACAGCCAGGCGGGCAGACAGACAGGCAGGCAGGCAGACAGACAGGTAGGCAGGCAGACAGACAGGTAGGCAGGCAGACAGACAGGCAGGCAGACAGGCAGGCAGGCAGGCAGGCAGAAAGGCAGGCAGGCAGGCAGACAGACAGACAGACAGGCAGGCAGGCAGGCAGGCCGGCAGACAGACAGACAGACAGGTTTTATGCTTAAGTTTTTAAGAAAGTGAAGACGTTTGATGAAGAGACGCTGCTGCAGGAACAAGTTTGTCCTGGAGTTGAATACATATCAGATTCATGTTTAGTCAGAGTCCATCTCTTCCGTCCAGTTGAGGTTCTGCTACTGATAGAAACCTTCTATCTCCATCATCAACTTTACAGTTGCCATGTAAACAACCTTGTTTTAACAAATAAAAAGTCATCCAGAGGGTTTTCGATGAGAAACTGGTCTCAGCTCTGATTTTTAAGAAGCTTTTCCTGCAGCAGAGTGTTGAATGTAGGACTTTGACTTGTTCTGAAGTAAAGAATCTGATGCTTTTAGACGTCAGTGTGTGACAGAAACAAAGAGACGGCAGTCAGACTGAAGGAAACACACACACACACACACACACACACACACACACACACACACACTATTAATGAGGCTCTGGCAGCAGTGGACCAGCTGTGTCGCAGATCTCACTCTGCATGAGCTGAACAGGATTAAAGCACAGTGTGTGTGTGTGTGTGTGTGTGTGTGAAACGTTCCTCTTGTAAAATCACCTGAAATCTGTCAGCCTAAAATAAGAATTAAAAACTGTCGTCATGTTGAACATAAAACTGTTTGGAAACGTGCTGCTATGTCCCAAACTCCTTCTATAAACAGTCTGTTGAGTAAATCGCAGCTGGCCGTCTCCCTGCAGAGGGGGGAGGGAGGGAGGTCCCTGACATCAGGGACATTTAAGAGACGGGAGGCGAGATTTTAATTCAGAAGCTGAAAATGTTCAACAACACAGAGAAGGAGGAGGAAGAGAGTTTCTACTGTACAAACTTTGTTAAAGCCAGTGATGGAAAGTACATTTACTCAAGTACTGTGCTTAAGTACAATTTTGAGGTACTTGTACTTTACTTGTGAGCGTCTCATCATATAAAGTGATTTAGGTCAGAGCTGACTGGTGTTTTTAGTTTCCATGGAAACAGCTGCCTCAGCATTTTAACTGAGACTGACACTATGACTCACCTGTCACCATGAAGACGATTTACTTCTTCACTAGTTACATCACTAGTCTGAAACTAGTTAGTAGTTTGTGAGAACTCAGGAAGAGCTGCTGGAACCCAGAGTCCTGGTTGTTGTGCATACGTTTGTATATTTGTCTGATATTAGTGAAGTCATGCGGAGTGTTTGTGTCTGTGGTTGTGAAGGACTCTCAGTTGGTCAGGATGTGAAAACATTCAGTCAGAGGAGTCGAATGTTTCTCACAAACAGATTCTTTCAGCTGAGATTAGGAAACTAAATAAAAGAGGAAGTGAGAGTTTCTGTAGACGTTTGTAGGAAGTGAAGCTGTTAGAGAACCTGAACGCCCCAAAACACACAAATCATTCAACACACACACAGAGTCTCAGTCTGTGGACACACTCAGCTCTTATCTCTGACAGTTCAGATTTACACTCCTGGTGTGTGTGTGTGTGTGTGTGTTGGGGGGGAGGTGTTTGAGGTCGGACTGTGTGTGAAGAGTCTTTGTTCTCTGTTTGTGTGTCAGTGGGTTTCTGTGGAGGAGGATCAGCAGGTCAGAGGTCAGCAGAGGGAAAACTCATAACTCCCCTCATAACTCACAGACCCCTGATTCCCCCCTTCCCCCCTCCCCCCCCCCGAGACTCTCCACAGCTCGGCCCTCCACTCCTAAAACTAAACTCTGATCTTCAACAACATACAACACTGTGTCTCTCAGACTTTGTTAGCCTCCACCACCTTGAACAAGGCTCTCATCCCCCAACTGATCCGACTGTGTTCAGACTTCACTCAGAGGGAACATCCGCATGAAGTGGAGCCGAAGTATCACCTGTATCAGCTGCTTCACTCATGCAGGTGTACAGCATGTCCACCGCCCCTCTGCTGAGTCAGCACTCTCTGCACACCTTCTTCTTCTTCTTCTTGGTCTTCTTCTTCTCTACCTCTACAGGAACAGTTTCTTTCTTCTTTTGTCTTAAACTTTCTCACTGACTCTTCAGGTTATTGGTTTAGTTTGGAGCACTCAGACTACTTCATCTGACAACCAGAGTGGAATGAATCCAGAAAAAGCTTTTCACTTCGACTGCTGAAGTTAAAGAAGTGTTTTTTCTGCTGGATGTTTCTGGAAGGTTTCCCTCGAGCGGCTCGAACCCGCCGGCTGAATTACTGCGACCTTGCTCTGTTTGTTTTGTCAGAAATCCACGGCGGCCATCTTTGTTTATGTGCAGACCAAACGGGAGTCGAGTTTCCATCTGGTTTGATAATCAGTCCAGTGTGTGTGCCAACACACACACACACACACACACACACACACACACACACACACACACTCTCAGTCAGTAGCTGATCTCCATCTGTTTACATTTTACAGCCGTTCTGATATGATGCTGCAGCAGCGATGGGAGTTTTTCCTTTTTCTGTCTCTAGATGTTAAATTTTATTTCATTAAAGAAGCTGCTGCTAACAGAGACCTGAGAGACCCGAGAGACCTGAGAGACCTGAGAGACCTGAGAGACTTGTGAGACTTGTGAGACCTGAAAGACCTGAGAGACCTAAGAGACTTGAGGAACCCGAGAGACCTGAGAGATGTGAGAGACCTGAGAGACTTGAGAGACCTGAGAGACTCAAGGAACCTGAGAGACTTGAGAGACCGGAGAGATTTGAGAGACCTGAGAGACTTGAGAGACCTGAGTTACTCGAGAGACCTGAGAGACTTGAGAGACCTGAGAGACTCGAGGAACCCGAGAGACCGGAGAAACTTGAGAGACCTGAGAGACCTGTGAGACTTGTGAGACCTGAGGAACCTGAGAGACCTGAGAGACGTGAGAGACCTGAGATACCTGAGAGACTTGAGAGACTTGAGGAACCTGAGAGACCTGAGAGACCTGAGAGACCTGAGAGATCTGAGAGACTTGAGAAACTCGAGGAGCCCGAGAGACTTGAGAGACCTGAGAGACTCAAGGAACCTGAGAGACCTGAGAGACTCAAGGAACCTGAGAGACCTGAGGGACTTGAGAGACCTGAGAAACTTGAGAGACCTGAGAGATTTGAGAGACCTGAGAGATTTGAGAGACTTGAGAGACCTGAGAGACTTGAGAGACCTGAGAGACTCGAGGAACCCGAGAGACCTGAGAAACTTGAGAGACCTGAGAGACTTGAGAGACCTGAGAGACTCGGGGAACCCGAGAGACCTGAGAAACTTGAGAGACCTGAGAGACTTGAGAGACCTGAGAGACTCGAGGAACCCGAGTGTCAGATTTAACGTTAAAAGCCAACCTGCTGACCATCCATGTGGTCCACAGGTTCTCATTACTGATCGCTCACAGTTCAGCTTTTTCTTAGAAGACCTGAATCATCATATTACTCTGAGAATTCTCTTCTAAGAAGTCATGATATTTATTAATTCATTAATTATGTACTTAAAGGAAACTCTTCTTTCTCCGTGACATTTTATTTTGTAGTGATCAGGAAGTGAGGAGCCCAGTGAAGCCTCCTGATGGTTTAGTGTTTTTCCTGGCGGTGGGTGTGGGTCCCCCGTCGGGCGTCTGGTCTGGGAGCAGATTCTTCTTCTCTCTGAGGAAATGAGCTTTATGAGCCCAGACGGCTGAACCACATTTATTATGGAAATCTCTACAGGAAGTCAAGGCTTCTGCTCGGCCTCCATGCTTCATTACAGCCCACATGTGCTGTTAGCTGGAGTGAAGCTCAGGCGCTTCAGACTGAAACACTATTTTCACAGCAGGTCTGAAGCTGTTCAGAGCAGCCACCTTCTCTTAATCAACAGAAACTAAAAACAGTTTAGTCACATTTCATTTTTGTGTCTTTGAAGCATTTTGAGGCTTCAGCTGTCACCATCTTTATTGTGTACAGTTACCATGGTTACTGGTGTCGTGTCCATGTGACTGCAGTGATACAACAGGCTGAACCGCTCTCTCTTTGTCGTTAGCATTAGCATTAGAATTAGAACACTAAAACACTGTTCACTGTCTGATCTCCAGAGGAGAAGCTAAACGTGTTGATATGTTAGTGAACATCTGGAGGAATGTTCAGATGTTTTGACATTAATCCTGAACTGACTCGTGAAGGTTACACCCCCAGCATCTGATGAAGTTACATTAGCTTAGCTTTGTGTCGGCGTGCTGCTGCATGTTTTCATGTCTCAGCTGTTGACGATTGAAGATGAATTTAGTCCAGAACTCATCAGATAACTTTTGATAGACGCAACGTCACTGAACGTAAGAAGCTTCTTCAACAGCAGCAGGTCAAACAGATAAATCAACTTGTGAACAAGAGATATTATTGGCATCCAATAGTTTCTCATGGATGATCGCTGATTGAACCTACAGGGAACAGTTCCAGAGACTCTGAAGTTTCTTTTTTGGAAGAGCTCAGTAAAAAACAGGGATTCAGTTCTGAATCCAGATTCAGTACCTCAGAGTCCTCAGAATGATCTGGACCTCCATCCGAGCCGTGGGGACATTTTGACTCTAAACAACATTTTCCTCTGAATAATTAAATAACATTTACTGTCACGTAAACTGGATTATTATGGGAAGCTCTTTGTTTATGATCTCATGGAAACAGCTGGACAGTCTGTTCAGCAGCGTTATTGTGCACATAACTTTATTAGCATCATTATACACAGACAGGAATTTATGTGTCTGCCTGAAGCCGAAATATTACAGAAAGGTTACGAGGTTCTGAGGTGGAAACCGGGAGTTTTATAGAGAAGTGTGTAGTTTTTCCTTCTGAGGCTGAAATCTTGTTCAGGTAGAACCGTAAAAAAATACAAACACAGTCCTGAACGAGAGAGTCAATCTGCTCTGAGCAGGAAGACGTGAAGCCGGACGTGAAGCAGGACAGGAAGCAGGACAGGAAGTGGACGGTTTGTTTGGAAGAATTTCTGCAGAAGTGGATCCTCATGTGTCCTCTCATTTTCTGTTTTCTGCTGCAGGGTGATCACCTACGAGTGCTGTCCTGGTTATGAGAAGATTCCTGGAGAGAAGGGCTGTCCTGCTGGTACGACCTCTGACCTCTGACCCCCGCAACACTCAACACAATATGCACACAGCATCCATAACTCACAACACTGAGGCCGAGATGCAGTGATTTCATGTTTTAATGAGAAAGTGAATTACAAAATGAGTTGGTAATGAATGATTGAACCGTTGGATTATAAGTGTATTTTTTGCTAGAAGTGATAAAAACAGATAGACGTTAGACTGTTTGACCAATGAGATGAAACCAAAACCGTGTAAGTGATAAAAAGTATAAAGACAGTCGCTCTGAGCTGCTGTGGCCAAACCTTCACCCCTCAATACAGTCGTACCACAGTTGCATTGTGGGACAGTTTGTTGTTACAGCAGGATCACTCTGGTTTATTTGAGCTGCAGCTGAATGCTTATTTGTTGAGAGTTTGTTGATCATGAGTGTGTGTGATTGCAGCGCTGCCTCTGGTGAACATCTACAACACTCTGGGCGTGGTCGGAGCCTCCACCACTCAGATGTACTCTGATCGAGCCAAACTGAGGGAGGAGATCGAAGGTCCGGGAAGCTTCACCTTCTTCGCCCCGAGCAACGAGGCCTGGGCCTCCCTGCCGACAGTCAGTACAACCCCACATACACGGTCCTGCTGCCCCAAATACTCACCGATATAGATTAATACGTCCCCAACAAATGCACTATTTCCTCCTGTTTGTTTGATAAAAACTACAGCGAGCAGCTGTTCGAGGAAATTACTGAACCTTTTTAAATATGAAACTATATGTTTGTGAGGTATTTTTAAAGACTCAGTAGGAACCAATGGGCTGTGACATGAGTGTGTGTATGTGTGTGTGTGTGTGTGTGTGTGTGTTTCGGGATATTATTTAATGTACTGGGCAGGACATCAGGACATACTGTAATTATCTTACATAACACCCAAGCAACTTCTTCCAATCCACCTGGCTACGTCTTAGTAACTACCCTGCACCACCCTAGCAAGCACCGTGAACACCATAGCAACCACCTAGCAACAGCACAGCAAATAAATACCATAGCAACCACCTAGCAACACCATGGCAACAACTCAGCAACCTATGAACCCCCCCAGAAACCACCTGGTAGTGCTACTACCACTACTGTCGAGCAACTACCCAGATCCAGAATGTAATAGCATCACCTATTAACACCTTAGCAACCACCCCAAAGCCTTAATCAGATCAGATTTAATTTGTCTTAGATTTTGCGCACGTGACGCACATTTGGTGTTGTTTTCATTGGGTTGACACTCTGGTTGTTGTTGTGTTGCAGGAGATCCTGGACGCTCTGGTGAGCAACGTGAACATCGAGTTGCTGAACGCTCTTCATTACCACATGGTGAACCGCCGGCTGACCTCCGAGGAGCTGAAACACGGATCCTCCTTCTCCTCCATGTACCAGGACTTCCCCGTCCACGTCCACCACTACAGCAACGGGGTCAGTGACGCACTATATACACACACTGGAACACGCTGCAACACACTGTAGCACACTCCAACACACTGTACATACTGAAACACACTGTAGCACACTGCAACACACAGCAACACACTGTACACATTGCAACACACTGCAACACACTGTAACACACTGTACATACTGCAACACACTACAACACACTGCAGTACACTGTAACACACTGCAATACACTGTAGCACACTCCAACACACTGTACATACTGAAACACACTTCAACACACTGTACACACTTCAACACACTGTACACACTGCAACACACTGTACATACTGAAACACTACAACACACTTCAACACACTGTACACACTGCAACACACTGTAACACACTGCAATACACTGTAGCACACTCCAACACACTGTACATACTGAAACACACTTCAACACACTGTACACACTGTAACACACTGTAATACACTGTAGCACACTCCAACACACTGTACATACTGAAACACACTGCAACACACAGCAACACATTGTACTCATTGCAACACACTGCAGTACACTGTACATACCGCAACACACTGTACAAACTGCAACCCACTACAACACACTGTACACACTGCAGTACACTGTACACACTGCAGCACACTGCAACACACAGCAACACACTGTACTCATTGCAACACACTGCTACACACTGTACATACCGCAACACACTGTACATACTGCAACCCACTACAACACACTGTACACACTGCAGTACACTGTACACACTGCAGTACACTGTACACACTGCAATACACTGTAGCACACTCCAACACACTGTACATACTGAAACACACTACAACACACTGTACACACTGCAACACACTGTACATACTGAAACACACCACAACACACTGTACACACTGCAACACACTGCAATACACTGTAGCACACTCCAACACACTGCAACACACTGTACTCATTGCAACACACTGTACATACCGCAACACACTGTACATACTGCAACACACTGCAGTACACTGTACATATGGCAACACACTGCAGTACACTGTACACTGCAACACACTGTACATACTGCAGCACACTGTAACACACTACAATACACTGTACACTGAGACACACTACAACACACTGTAACACACTGTACACTGAGACACATTGCAACACACTGTAACATACTGTAACATACTGTACATAGGCGCTCTGCAGTCAACCTGACGAACATGGCCAAAGACTTGCACTGACCCCCCCCCCCCCCAACACAAACACAAATTATATGTTATATTAACATACACCGCCCCTGTCCCCGATGCGTTACATTAACACACCCACCCCCTACTGGAAACTTTATTTGGTCACTGCACTGTTTGTTATTTATCTTATCTTATTTATTTTACCTTTATATTTTTACATGTTTGTTGTCAGCACCATCAGACCACGGCAAATTCCTTGTAATGTATGTTACTTGGCAATAAACAGTTTCTGATTCTGATTCTGATACTGCAACACACCGTTACACACTGTAACACACTGTAAGACACTGCAGCACACTGTAACACACTACTATACACTGTAACACATTGTAACACACTGTACACTGCAACACACTACAACACACTGTAACACACTGTACACTGAGACACACTGTAACATACTGTACACTATAACACACTGTAACACACTGCAGCACACTATAACACACTGTAACACTGCAAAGCATTCCTCACTGTGACGTCGGGGTCAGTAAACTATACAACTTTCACTGTAACAGCCACTGCACATCCACCACTGCTCCGACAGGGTAGATGTACTCTCCACACACACTGCAAACTTCTACCATAGCACACACACTGCACACACTGGAACACCCTCGCTGCACTCATTCTCTGAGGCACCAGTGAAGCCTCAGCAGTGACAGTTGTTGATGATCGATAAATTAACAGATCTCTTCTTTACCTCCTCAGATTGTGACAGTGAACTGCGCTCGTCTGATCAAACCCGACCAACATGCCACCAACGGCATCGTGCATGTGGTCGACCGCGTCATCACCGCCATCTCCAACGATGTGCACACGTTCATCGACGTCGACGATGACCTGGAGACGCTGCGTGTGAGTACATCTGTTACCCAATCACCCAGTCTTACCCAAAGCCAGTTTTTCAGCCACTCACTTCCTGTGCTGCGTTTCTGGGTTTCAGACTGCGATGGCCGCTGCAGGTCTGACCACCATGTTGGAGAACGAGGGTCAGTACACCATCTTCGCTCCCACCAACGAGGCCTTTGAGAAGATTCCTCAGGAGACCCTGAACAGGATCCTGGGGGACCCTGTGGCTCTGAGAGGTGACCAGCAGGAGGAGCTCTGACTCACTCTGTGTTGACTTACACAACTGATGTTTTATTGTTTGTTTTATTTGTAGTTTCAGACCTGCTGCTGTAAACTTGATGAACTTGACTCTGACGTTAGTCCTCCTGTGTACCTGTCCGCCCCCCTCAGACCTGCTGAACTACCACATCCTGAAGCACATGCAGTGCGCGGAGTCGATTGTGTCGGGGACTCCGATGGAGACTCTGCAGGGCACCATGCTGGAGGTCGGCTGTGACGGAGACCAGATGACTCTGAACGGGAAGGCCGTCGTCACCAAGAAAGACCAGCTGGGAACCAATGGAGTCATCCACTACATCAATGAGCTGCTCATCCCTGACTCAGGTACTAATACTATTAATACTACTAATACTACCACTGCTGCTTCTGACACTGAAACTAGTACTGCATCTAATGCTAAGAGTAGTGCTGTCAAAACTGCAGTACAGCTCATCCAAACTAACCTGAAACAGTCATCCACCACATCAGTGATCTGTACGTACTACTAATATAACTATTACTGCATCTAATACTGAGAGTACCTCTGTCAAAACTGCAGAAGTACTGAAGTACAAAAGAATACATCCACTGTTACTACACAGTAGTAGTAATGGTAGCAGTGGCAGTAATACTACACTTATTATTGGTGTTTAACTTGTTCTTTGTGTTTTTCAGCCAAAGTTCTGTTGGAGCTGGCTGAAGGTTCGTCTGTTGCCACGGCAACCAAGCTGTTTGTTGAAGCCGGTCTGACCCCCCACCTGAAGGGCTCCGAGGCTCTGACCATGATGGCTCCTCTGGACGACGCCTTCAAAGGTAACGCTCCCTCTCAGGTCCCGACAGGAGCTGCTGTCCTGTGTTAAGTCTTATATTTATATTTAGTTCAGCAGGCAGGGCCTTCATTCAGCTCTCAGATCAAACTGATGATTAACGTCGATGAAAACTGAAAACAATCAAACTTCCCTGTGTGTCTCTTTAACAGGCAGTCAGACGATGACTCCTGACCTGAGGAAGCTGATGACCAATCACATCCTGAAGGAGCAGCTGTCCTCTAAGTCTCTGTATCACGGTCAGGAGCTGGAGACGCTGGGAGGCCTCAAACTCAGAGTCTTTGTCTACAGAAACGTAAGATGTTGGTTTGTTCGTGAGTTTGTTGACTCTTGATACAGATTCCATACTTGAGGTGAAGATGTCAGCTCTGGTTGTTTTTATCAGTTGATGAAGTCCAGACCAACTGGTTGTCAGTTGTCTGACCTCTCTGATGGATGCTGGCAGCAGGTCCTCTCCGGTGTCGTGGTCTCGTGTTTCGTGTTGTGGTTGATGTCAGCTACGTCACAACAGTGATTTTCATTTTCCGGAAAAAACACTTTTTATTGACAGTAACTTCAGATAATTTCACAAAGACGTCTTCTGCTGTGACCTCAGACTTTTCCACATTATTAAAGTCTGACTCCTGATATTTCATGAACACACCGACTTCCTTACATGAAGAGAGAATCAGCTGTAAACTCAGATCAGCCTCTCTGACTGTGTCGCCTGTTGCCGGGCGGATTGGGCGGATCGTCTGTCTTCACAAATATTGTCTCTGTCTCTTCAGTGATGATTTCATGAGGTCACTGAGTTTCTGGCTGCTTTTCATTAATAGCTTTAACAAACACGTGGCTTGTGTGTTCAACTGAGCCTCTGAAGAGTTTGAAGGATCTTCAGTTTGATCTGTGAGGTTTTTATATTTTGAGGTAATGATGCGTCTCAGAGGAAACATCAAAATTTATTTTAATTTAAAAATGATTTTTCAAATGCAGGAAATGTGGTGGCTGCATGTGAGTGTGCACGTCCCACGCTGCCGCCTCATTACTGCGGCCTCATGTGGCGATGATGTCATCCAAAGCATCTTGTGGTGAATCAGGGAAGACCAAAGAAAATAAAAGTCTTGCACGGAGGGGCCACCGGGACGCTGATGCCGGGGTCCGCCACCACTGAAGCATCAACCACATTATGTGCTGGAGTCATTGACATGTTTTGTTTCTCTGAAACTCATTACACAGAGACGTTTTAAGATTTATAGAAAATAATGAATTATCATTTTTCTGAAGAATGTGAAACTCTGCACAGTGAAGGAGGAAGAGGAGGGACGGACAGACGTCCTCAGCTCATGTGAAGAGTTGAATTCAAACAGGTCGTTGATATTTCATTTTCTCCCACGTTGAAAGTTTGAACCTTGAATTAAAAGCGACACATTATCGTCCAAACCTTTAAACTGATTTGATTCCTTCCGGTTGTTTCCAGACGTTTTCAGACGGACGTTCGGTGGTTTGTTCACTTCAGCAGCTTCGTCTCTATTGTTTGTTATTGATCGTTCGTTTGTTGGTGACTGATTGTTTTCAATCAAACACATTTAAAGCGCTGATGTTATTGTTCATGCAGGGGTCAGACAGTGACCTGAGGTTGTCTCTGGTGCTCTCCACAGTGGCTCCACATGTTTCAGGTCCTGGACTCGTGGGTGGTTCACATTTCTGCTCAGTAATGAACTCTGCAGACCACAAGAAGTTTCCTGTTTCCCACGGCTGCTAAATCTTTCCAGACACCATTTGTAGGCGGCTGTGTGTGTGTGTGTGTGTGTGTGTGTGTGTGTGTGTGTGTGTGTGTGTGTGACAAGCTTTGACAAAATGGCTGCCATCCAGGACATGATGTGGAGTCCAGAGACCCACAGACCAACACCAGGACGGACTGAGTCATCACATAAATACTTCCTTGTGATTCCTGAGAAGACGAACACATGATTCCATGTCCAGGTCTGCGGGTCCCGTTGGTGATGATTTAGTCTTTAGTCTTTGCTCAGATCAGCCGATCACGGAGACATCAGTCCTTGCTGTGATTGGCTCAGATGTGATGGTCTACAGGTTGGACCCCCACCAATCAGGGCTCGTCATCTTTCATGACTTGTGTGCAGGTGATGGGTCATGTGTCAGGGAGCCACTTCACCGGTCCACCTTGGACCAGATGCGTAGACCGGTTGTACCTGCGTCCTCTCAGGTGTTCTTCCTCTGTATGTTCGTAGAACCTGTGCATCGAGAACGCCTGCATCGCCGCTCACGATAAGATGGGACGCTACGCCACCCTGTTCACTGTGGACAAAGTCCTCACTCCGCCCATGGGAACAGTCATGGACGTCCTGAAGGCAGACGACCGCTTCAGGTGAGCACGTGTCGACACACAGATGATGATGTGTAGACAAAAGTCTTGTGATCAGTCAGAACTCTTCGTGTTGTTCCAGGAACATGTTGGTCTGAGGTTTAATGCTGTAAAGGGGGGCAGCTCCTGAACCTGCGATGGTTAATGCAGACAGACCCTCGAGCTCTCAGTGGGATAATAAAGCTCCCAGCTGTAATCGAATCTTCTAATAACTGAATGTTGGAGGAAGTCGGCCTGTCAGGAGCTGCCCCCCCTCTCTGAGGAGCTCTGAAATCCTCCCTAATCTTCCTTAATGCATTAAAGCAGCAGAGTTTATGAACTGAAGTGTAAAATGGCCGTTAACCATCAGACTGATGCTCTTTGCTCTTTGTCTGTGGAGGATGAACAAGTTTACAGCATCTTTACAGGCTCTTTGAAGAACTTAACACCCAGTTTAAGCTTGAAAACGCCCCCCTCCACATATTCAGTGTGTAGTCCTGAGTTGTGGACAGTCGACCTGCAACCATCTGTTACTTCATCATCGATGATATTTTCAATGAGTCGTCTATAAAATGTCAGAAAATAGTAATAAAATGCCTCCAGTCTGACGTGACGTCTTCTGATGTCTGAGACATTTGAGAAACTAAAACTTTTTCTTTATAAATGACTAAAACAATTAATTGATTATCAAACTTGTTGCAGGTTAATTTTGATCAATCCTCTAATTGATTGATCGATGAATGTTTCAGCTCTCAGAGATCAGTTCGAGTCCAACATGAGACACAGACCTGTTGGGACCTTGAACTCTGAGACTGAGACCAGAACCAACTGCTGACCTCACAGATCATTTACCGACTCTACACTGACTCTTTGAACTTAGCTTCAGGTTTTGTGATCAGTGTTTACCCTCAAATACAACATGGTCTCTCAGATCCTCGTCCTTCAGAGCCCTCAATGCTCAAACGTGGATCACATGTACGTACATGATTAGTGAAACGTGTCAAAATGAACAATGAGGTGGTGATGTCATGTTGAACATTTGGTGAAACGGGTTCCCACCCGTCCATCTAACAGAGGTGTAAGAAACAAACCAACTTCCTCCTTGTTTCAGTCTCCTGGTTGGAGCCATCCAGACAGCCGGTATGACGGAGCTGCTGAACCAGCAGGGGGAGCTGACCTTCTTCGCGCCCACCAACGATGCCTTCAACGCTCTGTCGCAGCCCGAACTCAACAAGCTGATGCGTGAGTATAAACCAGAAGAGTAACTCGTACTACGAAGTATCGCAAGAAGTACATTTTCATACAGATGATGTGCTCGAGGCCCTGAACTCAGAGCCACAGACTCTCTGTGTTATTCAAGAGCTGACAAGTGTGCACTGACAATATGAGAGAGTCTGTGGTCGTGATGAAGACGAGGCTTCATGCCGACTTCAGCTGTCACTTTGTGTCACAGGTAGCAGCACACATTCAGGTGCCAGAGGAACCAGCTTCTCTAAAACGTCATTAATCAGCTGAATCCTCAAAGACCCTCCAACCGTACGGAGCGTCTTTCATTTGTAACAGTGGTTACCGTCGGCCATGTTGGGGTCAGTTAGCTGCAGTCTGTATGGAGCTTTTATCCAACATGAGGACAGACAGAAACAGTCCGCCTCCGTCAGCTCGGCTCCTTGTTCGGTCCCAGCACTCAGAAACATTATGTTTATGTGACTCACAGCCAAATCATTTCCCTCCGCTGAACTCAACGCGTCTTTAATCAGGTTTATATAAACTGTTTGTGCTGCAGCAGCTTCACTTCCAGCCTAATAAAGACATGCAGGGATTTAGTTGTGATGGTTAAGGTGAGGGTGAGGGGCTGGGGAATGCATTATGTCAATGAATGTCCCCACAAGTATAGAAGCACAAGGTTGTGTGTGTGTGTGACAAAAACCCAAACCAGACAGACGATGTTGTCGAGCTGTAACTACAGACCTCCAGTCAGCTCTGAAGAATCCACAACATGTTGAACATGAAGGTACTCAGTCTGCCTGTCTGTCTCTCAGGTAACCGTCAGGAGCTGTCAGGTGTGCTCAGGTTTCACCTGGGGGAGGGCATGTTGGTCAGCGGAGGAGTTGGATCTCACACCAGAGTCAGACCTCTTCAGGGAGAGAAGCTGGAGCTCGGCGTGGTCGGTCCTCACTCCTCACCTGCTTGTCAATAACTTTATTTAAACGCTGATCAGACCTGATGACGGCTGTCCTCCCTGTGTTTCAGCGTAACTACACAGTGTACGTGAACAAGGTCCCGGTGGCCGACGCAGACCTGATGGCGACCAACGGAGTCGTCCACGCCGTCAACAGCATCATCAGACCTCTGCGTGAGTCAGACGCTCAGTTTTAAAGTTTCTTTTTATATCAACGACGTATGAACGACGTATGAACGATGAGAGTCTGTGGTCGTGATGAAGACGAGGCTTCATGCCGACTTCAGCTGTCACTTTGTGTCTCAGGTAGCAGCACACATTCAGGTGCCAGAGGAACCAGCTTCTCTAAAAGGTCACCAGCTGAGGGACGAGGGAGGAGTCAGGGGGAGGAGTCAGAGGGAGGAGTCAGGGGCGGGGAGGAGTCCGAGGGACAGGGGAGGAGTCGGGGGGGGGGGGGGGGGAGTCAGAGGGACAGGGGAGGAGTCGGGGGGGGGGGGGGGTCAGAGGGACAGGGGAGGGGTCAGAGGGACGGGGGAGGAGTCAGAGGAACAACTGATCTAACCCTTGTGTCTCTGCAGCTCCGAAGGTGGACAGAGAACAGGCTGACGGACCTGCAGCTCCTCTCAGATCAGCCGCCTCCTCCAGGGTGAGAACAAGTCAAATGTTTCATTGTGTTGATCTGAGATCAGATATCAGGTGTGGAGGTCTATCATGTTTTAATAAAATGATCAGACCCTGTATTTCATCATAAAGACATCATGTTCCACGTGACTTTATTTCATTTGGGATAGTAATGATGACTTCTGCCCTTCTTTCTGTCTCACAGGCCGACTCTAAGAGCTTCAGGAACGGTCAGTTTGTTTACTTCCTGTTTACTGCAGGACATTCTGTCTCTGGCTTTGAGTTTTCTAATGAACTTTCTGGTGATTTCTGGTTTTCAGATGATCTTTTCCAGAAGGTGGTCAGGAGTCGCTCCAGCAGGACGATGAACCAAAGTCAGTAAAACTACAGAGGAGAAGAAACAGACGTCACCGAGGTACCAAAGAACCGAACGTGTTCTCAACACAAAGGGTCAAAGGTCACAAATCTTAGAGGAAAATCCCCCTGAAATCCTTCAACACTGCAGTTTGTTGTGTTTCTGGATTCATGTGAACCGTTTCGAGAGCAGGAGACGTTTCATCGACCTGAAACACCAACAAACTGTCGAACAGACAGAGAGCAAAAGGTACACACTTAATAAATATCTGCTTACACATGAATGGATGAAACAGAACAGCTGGTTTTAATATGTGAGGAAGACTAGCTGATAAAACCCCGTCCCCATCAGCTGATGAGGATCCAGTTAAAAAAAGGAAAACATAAACTGAATGATAAACGTCAGCTGACCTCCCTCTATATAGACTTATATATATATATATATATATATTATATTATATATATATACTTATTCTGCAGTTTATCAGTCAGCTCACACTTTGTGCCCTGGGTGCTGCCTCTCAGGCGCTAACCTTCTGATTGGAGGAGCTGTGTGTGTAAAGCACAGTGCATTATTATAATGGGTCAGGTCTGGGGACATAATATTAATAATAATTCACTCAGTATTTCCAAACCTGCACCTTCTCTGAAAGTTGGTGAAAGGCATTCTGGGAAATGTAGGAGAGCACTGACTGAAGTAGATGAGGCAGGCATAACTGATCAGATCAATAAATGTCCGTCAGACTAAACAGTGTGAGAGGATCTGAGGGGGATTTTTCTTCTTCATTGTCAGCCAGACGTCGAAGACGAAGAAAATGTGTTTGTGAAGAAGTTGTTGAATTGCTTTTTTTTATTTTTTTACTGTTTTCTGTGTACTGTAAAAAAACCAACTAGTTTTGACCAAAAGTCACTTTCTGAAGTCCAAAGTTTGAACTTTCACGTGTAAAACTTTTGTAAAGTGTTTGTGTGTGTACTCTGTGTGTTGTTGTCCTGCAGCATGTCGGCAGGCTCGAGCTCAAAACTAAGAAACAAACAAACAAGCAAAGCCACCTGATGGATTTCTGGAGATTTTGGGGGATTTTTTTTGTGTTTTTTTGTAAAATAAAGCTGAAAAATGAGCCCTGAATCGTGCTGAGTCGTCTGAAACTGAAGCTGAATGTGTGTGTGTGTGTGTGTGTGTGTGTGTGTGTGTGTGTGTGTGTGTGTGTGTGTGTGTGTGTGTGTTTTCCTAAATAAAAGCCCGTTCAGAGGCCTCAGGGTTCACGTCGATTTACATCATCTGTAATCTGTGCTGGTTTCCTGCGTGCACGTTTCCTCGCTGCCGGAGGACGATCAGAGTTATGAAATATTAATGTGGTCCAGGTGAGGTCAACAGCAGCTGAGTCCAACAGAAACACAGCTTCTTTTTACAGGGTTTAATGTGAAGCAGTGAACGTCTCCTATGGAGGGGAAAAATAACGCACACACACACACACACACACAGTAACTCTCAATGTGATCTCTCAAAGTCCGACAGTCGAGAGTCTCTGTGTTCCGGTTGATCCTCTGTTGATCAGCACATTACAGACATCAGCAGGACGTCCTTCAGGCCTCGTACCTGTTACCGCTTTACCTCCGGGGTCGGTCTCAGTCTCAGTGGATCTGAACACAACATGTGAGACAGATGCAGTGAGAAGACAGAAAGAGCTGTGGCTGGTTCATAGGACATAGAATCAGTTTATACATTGAAATACTTGTTTGAGATTATTTTACTGTAGTATTCTGTACTTCAGTTATGTGACAGCTGGAGTTACGAGTTACTCCACAGATGAAGTTTACATTAAAAACGGATCCGTTTCTAAAATATGATGCCGTGTTACAGATTCAACTGTCCACCAGTTCAACATGATGTTTGTACATGACTGCATCAGTGATAATGACCTGACATCACAGTACTTTAATGAGTACTTTTACTTTCGATACATTTTTCTGAATGTAAGTAAGTACCTTTGAATGCAGGATTTTAACTGGTAGTATTTCTACACCGTAGTGTTGCTACATCTGAGGGATATGATTCTTCCACCCATAACCAGTACATACCTGAACCTGAACCATTACCAGAGACCAGAAACCCTGAACCCTTACATGTCAGGACTCCTCTGTGCAGGTTTGAAGTTTTCTCTCTCTCTCTCTGTTCTGAACCGCAAAAACACACATTTGATATTTATAATGAATAACTGAATGTTTGTTGTGGACGTTCACAACAATTATAAAGTCACACAAACTGGTTCCTTTGAAGCACACTGCGACCTTTATTTTGAAACATTTTAGGTCTCTATCGTATGGAAGCTCATTTCTTCTTTAGTCGTATTCTTCTGGCTGAAATGAGCTTCCAGGCTGTTAGAACTGCAGAAATCTGAGCATCTACTTTGATGGTAACTTCAGTTTAGATCAACATGTTCACTCACGTGTTCAGTTTTGCTTTTTTAATCTTTGACTTTATTAAATCAACTCGTTTTTATTTTATTAGAATTACCCGACTCTTTGATTTCCTGTCTCCAGTCTCCCTGAAACTGTTGGTTTTATTTTCCTCTCCGTCTCGTCCTGCAGCAGTTTGATACCTTCAGTTAATGCAGAACACGTTTCAGCTGCAGGTCTGCGGCTTCTGTCCATCCTGATGTGTTTATGTAGAGATGAGTGACAGCAGCAGGTAATCCACCGCAGCTGCTGCTCGCTGCAGGACATCTCTGAAACTACAGCGGCGGCAGGATGGTGTCGGAGTCAAACGTTTTATTCATTTTAAAACATCATGAGGTGAAAAAACACTTTACTTCTTCTGGCTTCTGGAATAAAACCTGCTCCTACATGAGGGACAGGTGACACATGCTGCCAGCTGGTGACAAGAAATATAAAGAACTAAATGAGAATAAAACTTCCAAAGAGAAGTCAAAGTGTTTTGCTGTTGTTGAAGTAAAAGTCTGTATATACATTACATGTGTAATACACTTTATATCTCTACTCTCAGACCTGTACAATACAGAACAAACAACAAGCCAACAGCGCCACCCAGTGACAACATTCAGCATAAAGGAGCGAAAACCAGGGAAGTGAGACTGTGGATTTGTGACATTTTGCTATAAAAGGAAACTTTATTATTATCATTATTATTATCACCACACACAGACACATAATAATATCTTAAAGGAAGAACAAACAGCTGTCAGTGAGGAATCACGTGGTGAGACATTTTTGCTCCTCCGGCCCCGCAGGGGGCGCTGCAGGGGGAGCTTCCTGTTTCCTGTGTGTCACATTTCTTTCAGTCCGAACAACAACAACAACATCACATGTTGGTGAAGTTGCTGAATTGTCGTGATGTTTTCCTGTTTAAAACATAAAGTCGGGGAGATTTTGTTACCAGGAGATGAATTCTCCTTTGAGACCGACGACACCATCTCTCTAACGGACCACGTGAAACCGGAGAAGGTGGTGTGTGGTCCGGGTCTGAGGCGGAGCGGAGACCGGCTGGTGGTGTGTAAAAGCGGCGTCCTCCGACACAAACAG
Organism: Enoplosus armatus; assembly: GCF_043641665.1. Lineage (NCBI taxonomy): Eukaryota > Metazoa > Chordata > Actinopteri > Centrarchiformes > Enoplosidae > Enoplosus > Enoplosus armatus. The sequence goes on along the minus strand of NC_092189.1, from coordinate 25,230,020 downwards.
CCAAACATGTTCTGGATGGATTCTCAGCAGAGGAGGGTGAGACTTTAGAGACACGATGTTCACTGGAATCAGTTCATATTCGCCGCTAACGTCGAGTATCTGTTCACTGTGAAATATTTACACTAGCTTTCACAACATGCAGGACTCCGTTTAGAAAACTCACAATTTCAGTTTCTTTCCTTGTCAGAACACGTGCACGCCTCATATGGCGGGACTTTTAGACTAAATTAAAGTAATTGTGGATCCGTCGTGATTACGGCTCGAAGATAATGTTATAGAGACGCGTTTTGTGCCATTAAAGTTTAACTTCATTAATCAGCTCCGGTGTTAACCCTTCTCTAGTAGTCTCTAATAGTTACTAACGCGTATGGGAACCAGTTAGTTTGAAAACCAGTTGGGACACAACGCACTTTATTGAAAGTGACGCTCGGTGAACTAGTTGCACCCCGAGTTACTCTGAAGACCAAAACCATTTATGAGGGTTATCCATTTTTCTTCTAACAATAAAATACATAAAAAAATGATAAATTGCCTTCCATTTGATGGAGTTCGGCAGATTTCGCAGTAGAAGGCTGTTTGAGCAGTGCATGCTGGGAGTTAAGTCTGTCTCTCTCTGTCCTCAGTATGTCCTCCAGCTGAGACACTGAGGACAGCCGGAGCTGGTGTGTGTGGACAGTTCAGGACGAGCCAATGGGAGTATTTGGAGGAGGAGGTCTGCTGGGACTCATCAGAAGGTACAAACAGTGTGTCAGTGTTACTGTCCTTGGACTGGATGATCTCCTCTCTGCTTATATACTCTTTCTTTTTCACTTGAATATTGTAAATGTATATTTTTAATTTTTTATATCTTTATTCGTACATACTGCTAATTTCTAAATGTATGCTACTTTTCTACTCTTGAATGGGAGCAACGGTAACTTGTGTAATTTCCCCCCGGGGATCAATAAAGTCTTTCTGATTCTGGTTCTAACCCCCAAATAAATCAATAATAAATATTAATACATGTCAGAGTAAAAAGCTGCTGAGTCACAACACACAAACCATTTCTCCATAAACATTTATTTCAAATAGATTAAGAAAAAATAGATATTTTTTTCAAACTTTTTTCTTTATATGACTTTTTATACAGTTCTTTATGTGCATTTAGAAAAACGACAAACTAACAAACATCACTTAATGAGGCAGCAGGGGCCGGAAACACAAAGGATGCTGGGAAAAACAGAGAGAACAAAACCCAAGACCAACACAACCGGATCAGACCGGCTCTTAACTCTAAATAAAATCTGAACAGAAAGTTTGTTTTTAGATTTTGATAAAAGTGCAAATAAAAGGATGAGACTTCAGATCAGTTTGTTCTTAAAGTGAACTCAAAACACTCTCAGCGGATTTACATTCAGAGAGACAGGCAGGCAGACGGGTGGAGGACTGCAGTGACAGACAGGCAGACAGACAGACGGGTGGAGGACTGCAGTGACAGACAGGTGGAGGACTGCAGTGACAGACAGGCAGACGGACAGACGGGTGGAGGACTGCAGTGACAGACGGACAGACGGGTGGAGGACTGCAGTGACAGACGGACAGACAGACAGACAGACAGGTGGAGGACTGCAGTGACTCTGAACACATGCGATTGCAGAACTTTGGCAACACGTCAGGCTGAAGGTCGAGTGGCAGCTGAAAATACGGCAGACATCTTGTTGATGATGTCACAGTGCGGACTGGGGTGGGGGGAGGGGGTGGAGCCCGACGGGGTCACATGGTGTGTTTCTGGATACCCGGGATGAACTCCTTGGCGTTGGGGTTCAGACTGCTGTTCACCTGGAGGAGAGAGGAGCGGTAACATCACTAGGTGTGTGTGTGTGGACATGTATTACTCATGTTGTGGGGACATACATCTGTTTACGCAGTCACGTTGTGGGGCCGCCCCCCCCCTGGGAGTGTAGGGCATCAAACTGGGACAACACCAGTTACTAACTGGTAGGTGCTGAAAGGTTTTCAGTGGACATTGATAATAATTGATTGGCTGAATTTACCGACCTGACTGTAGTAACGTGTCCTATCTATCCATTCTTTTCTCAACCAACACTTTGTCTATAACACGTCAGATAATAATGACAAATGCTTTTTTAGATATTTAAGATTCAGTTTACTGGTCTATAAATCTGACACAGACACTGAGAAACAGTTTTTGTCTCTTCTGGCAGGTGTTGGTTGCTCTGGAACGACAGCACCTGATTGGCTGAAGGAACCCGTGAACTCACCACGACGTTGAAGTCTGCGTCTGCGTGGACATCTGCGTCCAGGACCAGCAGGCTGATCTGATCCTGCAGCTGACTGACGGTCTGAGAGGGGAGGTCTCTGGACGGGATGAACCACTCCCACTGCTCCTCCTCCTCCAACAGCTCCTGGATACAGCGCTCGATAAACTCCTCCTCCCACAGCTCCTCCTCCACCTACACACACACACACACACACACACACACACACACACACACACACACAGTTCATGATGGATGTCATGTATCTGGGTCACATAAAGAACAGGACTGAAGACATTTCTGTGACGCTTCGCAAACACATTTAAAGGAGCAGGCAGCTGTCAGACGTCTCCCCTGAATTCAGCTAAGATCAGAACCGACAGTCGATTTTCTGTTTTACATCTCAGTAAACTGAATATTTTGACAAAACAAGACATTTGAAGACGTCAGCTTGAACTATTTTTGACATTTTATATACAAAACAACAATGGACCATTGGGTTAGTCCACGATGGCAACAGCTTGCTTCATATTATTTTTAGCTTTCTTCACTGAATTTGAACAACATGTCGAAGTCACATCATTAGTCATGTGATCGAGTGCAGATCGATTTGCTTCACAATGAAACCACAGGAAGAAACACCCAAAGAGACTCGACCAAGAACAGCAGCCAGTTCTCACATGTGAATGTTTGGAGTCATCAATTATTTGACATTTTTGCTTGAAAGATGACTTTAACGATTAATAAACTGTCTGCCGATCGACTAATTGATTGATTGACTGATTGTTGCAGCTCCAGATTCCACAATGTTCTTTTTCGTTACATTTTCCTCCTGCAGTGAAGAAAACAGAAAGTTGTGGCTGCTGAATGTAAAACGTGGTTTTAAAACTGGTAATTAGAGGTCATGATGATGACGACAACGACAGCGGTCCAGACACTGAAAACAACCTCACAGCTGTGAGTCGGTCTGGATATTGAAGTTCATATCAGAGACCCGGAGGTGACAGAGGTCCCAGACCACGTCGCTGTAGGACATGTTGAGGATTAGTAGATACACTCATTTGTGCTTCTCAAGTCAACGTTGTTTTTTCGGCGTCAGTGTGGAGAATCATTATTTTCACTATCAATTCAACTGTTTATTTTCACGATTAATTCTTTATTCTAAAATATGTCCATCGCAGTTTCCCGGAGCCAAAAGTGACGTCTTCAAATAACTCTGTCCAAAACCCAAAGACATTCAATCTGTAACAACAGAAAACAAAGAGGACACTCGTACTGAAAACCATGTGAATGGAGGTTTGACGTCGATCACTTGATGATCGAAAGTGTTGCAGATTCTGTTTCCCTGATCGACTAATCATGAATTGTTTCAGCTCCACAGAAACAAGTAAGTGGACCTTGAGTTAGAAACTGCTGTTTTCAAGGTCAAGAAAAATACGATTTCTAAAAAAAAATCAGCGTGTCTTAGGGCCTGGAGTGACACTGGACTCACACATGATGTAAATGTGAAAGACACTGATGAAGACGTCACCTGCTCGCGTCTCGTTTCCATCTGACGTCCTCTGACTCCACACCTGAACACACAGTTTCGGGGTGTATTTCCCCTTTAACCTGTGCACCTGGTTTGTCGTGGGTTCAGGTTCTCACCTGCCTGTTGAACTCCTCCTCGTTCTCCATCCACATGTACTCGGCGAACGGGTCGTCCTCGGAGGTGAACTGGTTGCTCAGGATGACCTCGTTGCTGATCGTCATTTTCGGGGCGATGTTGCTGAAACTCGGGTCTTTCATTTCTCCCCTCACAGACAAGAAAGGCAGCCGCGACCTACGACACTACCGGAGACAAAGACACAGTTTACCAGTTAAACACCGGACGGTTGCTCCGTCGTGTCAACGTCCAGGGTCGCCGTGATGGCCGCTGTCTGACAGACAATAGCAGCCAGCTGACTGCCATTTTTACAGTGAGCTGACCAGAAACAAAATGCAGTTACACTGACAGAAAAACACGAACACACTCGTTCACTGTCATTAAAATAATGTAAGAAAAGAAAACGTTGAGTTTTTGTGAAATACCTGAAAACACGACGTGTTGGACGGCAGCAGACCAGACGGTCAACTCTGAGCCGAACTCTTCTGGAACTGTAATGGCCGCGCTGCCTCTGTTTGTTTACATGTCCGACGTCACTGTGTGCTCGCTTATGATTGGATTAACCGCCCTGCTGCCTTCATGTGCTACATGACCTATTAAAGCCAAAGGGAGTAGAAAATCGGAAAATAGGACAGTTCTTCACGTATTTGGGGCGTTTGCGACATTTTTATGTTTGATGTCATGATTTCATTAACATAGATGATTAATTCGGTATTTTATTTATACTAGGAGACAGTAGCTACTGAAAGCAACCTGTGTTACAGATAAACAATAACACATGAAAACAAGTGTTTATTGTATGGAAGAAAACCATGAAGATCACACAGATTAAATATTGGGAGTGACAAAAATACAAATACTCATGGAGGGTCAAAATCATGAAATTTGCCAAGACAAAATTTGCAATAGCAAGTGAGAATTGCTAAAGTTGTTACGCCAAATTTTGAGATTTAGTAAGACAAAGGCTTTGTCCGAAATCACCCCGTTTATTATATGTTGCTCTGTATTTACGCTCCACCACTTTATTTGAGTGTATGAATTCCGAGTGTACATTTCTGCTCCAAACAGTGCCTCAAACATTCCAACAGAGAACTAGCAAAGGAGTCCATGTCATGTACACTACTTCCTGCTTACAATCCCACAATGCAATGTGTGTCATTTTATATATGAAGGTGATGAAGTGTCTGTTAGGGAGCAGATGTGAGGAGGATAAAGTGTGTAGTAAAGCAGAAAAATGTTATACTGTGATATACTGGATAACTTCACATCTTCAGGTGTCCAACAGTTTTCAATTTAAACGATATGAAAAGGGAAAAAATGGCATGGTCACAGTTTCCGAACTTGAAGTAGGAAATTCCTGAGTTCCCTTGAAGGCAGCACTGTATTCCAGACTCTGGAGACTCGTCTCCTCCGAAATTCGCTCACTTTGCTAAATTGAATGCAGCACAAAGAAAAGAAATATTCAAGAGCTAACTTGGAACTTGTTTTGCAAGGTTAGTTTATAATCATATTAACAGAAAACATGATGAGCAGAGAACAGTTAAAATACAAAAACATACCCTTCATGACCCATCTTTGCTGAAAGTAAACATCGCGATATCTGCGTTTTTATCGCCCGTTGTACCCCTTCGGTAGCGCTATCAGATTTAGCTAGCTAGTACTCATTGGGAAAAGCTAAGGTAAGAATTTCTATATTCGCAATTATAAACTACATAATACCTGTTAGTCCCGTACACGGATTCATATACAATTTGCACATTGGAACATTTGAACCTTGAAGTGAAGCTCTAAAGTAGGTTAGCTATCAACTAGCATTAACATGTAAGAGCAAGCTAGCCCCAACGCAGGCTCATGACGTTAGCAAACGATGTATGCTACAGTTAGCCTCGACTGTGTAGCACGGCCTCTAGCGTAACGTGATCAATTCAGTCGTTATTGTTTTTATTTGTATATAGCTATTGCATACTGTCTTTTACAAATGGTTTGTTTTTGTCTGAGTTTAAACTCGGTGGGGTAATAAAGCGATTTAGCACCGTTAGCTTAGCTGCTCGCTCAGTGTATCTGCTGTCCGTTCAAAACGCGAGGCACAAATTTACACATAAGTGACGCTGTTCGAGATGTGTTCTCACCAGATATTGTTTCACTGAGAAAATACTCACCATCGACTCTTTATGAAAATTACAAGTTGATGTTGAAGGTAAATACAACGTTGTGTTTTGGTCCATTCCTCCCCTTCTTTCATTGTAATTGGACACACGTTTTACTCCTTCACGTTTTTATCAGACCTTAACGAAAAGTGTCTCATATAGAGCCTTGTTTTATGAATCTCTCTTTGATATGTTACACCGGTTTCAGAGTTTCTCTTCTCAGTGAGGATGTTTCCATCTCTCTGTTCACATCAGTTCATTTTCTCCCTCCTTGTCTGGGCTGAAGTTTGAGTCTTTATAGCCTATTCTTTCTCCTTTCCTAGTCTTCTTTAATTGCCTCTCATGTCCCAGTAGTCACAGCTTACACCTGCCCAGGTGACTGTTAATGAATCACGGTCATTTCTTCCCTTTGCTGTATATGCTCCTGTGTCTCAGTGCCTCTGCACTGGTTTCTGTTTTCTTAGTAGAGGCAGCGTTTGAAGAATGTCTCTACCTCATTGTGTTTCAGCAGAAATAAGACCAGAGAAGAGGAGTTCCCCTTCACTTTGACCAAGTTTACTCCTTGACTGACCTTGACTTCCCCCGATCCTTAACAAATAGTTTTTGCTGCTGCGTCTTTCTTTGTCTTGACTCACCTGTACTGAAACATTTTGACGCCAGGCAGCAGCTCCACTTTGTGACATCATGTCTCAGAAGTCGCAGTCAGATGGAGGTCAGAAACACTTCGCTGTGGGTCGGGGGCTCCTGGCCGCCGCAGAGACCTTGAACTACAGCATGAACGAACAGCGATCCAACCGTCAGATGGGGGGTATGCCCTCAGGTGTGGGGGTGGGTGGTGGTGGCATGGAGGGCCAGGAGGGCAACTCCCAGATGTCCCGGCGTGGCAGCGGCAGCCATCTTGGCAACACTATGAAGCTGTTTGCCAGTTTGGGGCTGTCGCCCTCCGACCTGGACGCTCTAGCTGAAATCCCTGAAGAGGACATCAGTGTGGAGACGCTGCCGCACATCCTCATGCAGCTCAAGAACCGCAAGGGAGACGCAGGAGAGAGGCGGGGGGCGTCCTCCATGCCCTCTGATGCTGCGTATCGAGGAGGAAGGGACAGCTGGGATGACATGCATGTGGGGAGGATGGGTGGTCCTTCTCTGGGTCAGGGTTCAGCCCGGGCCCAGCCCTCTGCAGACTTTGGGTACAGTTCCCTGCAGGACGTCGCTCCCGGCCGGGGCTACGGCTTAAGTTACAGCAGCAGCAGCGGTGGTGGGGGTGGGAGCAGAGAGAGGCCGTACTCTGAGCTTTCCCACCATGATTCCTACAGTGGCCTCGGCATGGGGCCGCCGGCGTCCGACCCCGTCTTTATGCAGAGGAGGATGGGCTCCCCGTCAAATGGAAAAGTCCAAGACTTCTTGGGAGTCATGCCCCCCATGTTCCCCCATGTGTGCTCTCTTTGTGACTTTGATGTTCATTCCATCATGGTGAGTACCGTCCAGCCTCCTTCCTCTTTTCTTCTCGGACTAACTTTAAATGTTTCAGTTCAGACACCTGAGCTCAGCTCAAGTCTTCTGTCCACTTCAGCCAGTGACAGGTGGTAATCATCCCTCATGTTTCCAGTGACCGGAGGTCCAGTTTGCATCATGTAACCACCTTACAGCATGCACCCTACTTTCATTTTCCTTACTCCTCTGCAGCAGTTTACAGTCAGATTTGGGTCTCTTCAGCCATCATCCAGCCAAACATCTTAAAGGAGTAGTCTACCCACAAATGTTTTGTGCAGATATTCACCTCACACATGGGTGCTGCACCACAGAAGCAGGGTTTAGTCTAAAAAGTGTCTCCATGATAATCAGTGCAGCCAATCGGCAGCTGTTTACACAATGACATCACTTACCTTGAAACTCCTGAACCTCAGTATCAGTGTGTTAAAACCAGGCGTTCCCAAGGTTGGCACGTTCAAGTAAAAATGATATTATATATGTGATATACTGGCCTTTTATTTTAAACAAACCTCTGATGTGGATATTAAAGAATTTAAATGTCTTGTTGCTTATCGGCCGACGCGTCTATCTGAAATAAGGTTCAGTTGCATTTTATTGAATCGGAGTCCTTTATCAAATCTTTTTAGGTAGTTTGTTTGGTGGATTCAGGAAATCTTAATTAGTTGATAATTAGTAATCTGTCCTGACTGATGAACCCCGTGTTATTATTCAGCAAATATCAACTCAATAACTGTGATTTTTGTGCAGGAGGCTTGTTAACGTTAGCTGGAGGTTAGCTGGTTGCTGCTCTGCTGTAGGTCACAGAATCTGGTGTAACAGCGGCAGCAGGCCTCGTCCTTCTCATCAAACAGAACAAGTTCTTACTTAAACATGGCGCACAGATTTAACCTGGGACCCAATGATATTATCTTCTATTGTTTGGTTGACTTTGGTGAAGTGAATCCACATGTTGGAAGATTTAAGTGAAGGCAGTCGGCCATGTTCAATCATTCAGCCTTGTGAACAGCTGGTGTTTGTGTTTACGATTTTTCGAGTCAGAATCAGGGGGAAATTATACAATTACTAAAGAGATGGTCGAAGAAAAGACCATTAATGAAAGATTTAGATAGGGGATTTGTTGGAACAGAACCCATCCCCATAGTAAAGCTATGATATATATCAGGCTGGCCTGTTTATTGGACGGGCTCTGATTATCATCGTAGTAATTGCCCAGATTGCACAGCTCTGTTGACAGTGGGACTCATAGGTTTTAGAGACGGGGCAGGTTCACTCACAGTCATTTCCTCCACATCAGTTGCTCCTGTCCTGCAGGTATCTGCTGCTGCTGTTTTTATGAAGCAGATTCTCAGAAAGCATCGACGGAAAAGGATTTGGCTCTGAAATTCTGTGTGAGGCAAATATGAACTTTAAGACCTGTCGCCTTTTTGGCTAAACCACTGAGAGTTGAGTAGAGCTTTAATCTTTGGGTGAACTATTCCTTTAGCAGTGCTGACTGGGGGAGAAACGGCTATATGAGCATCAGTAACTCTCAGTTTGAATCTCTAGGAGTGGAACCAACACGTCAATGGACTCCGACATGCTGAAAACAGACGGCAGCTGCTCGACATGTGAGTCACTCAAACACACTGACGGATGTTCCTCAGAGACGTTTGTTCTTTTTGGAGATGTAACGTTGGCTAAATGTTGTTTTCAGGTATCCAGAGTGGGACCCTGGTATGTCCTCCGGCAGAGGGTAAGAGACACTGTCATTACAGTGATCAATGTGATGTAATCAATATCTTTATCGCTGATTATGTGCAGTGCATCTACACCAACTACACATCATTCAACACCTCATACACCATCACTCCACATCTGTCACACCTCCACCTCCGCATGTGTGCTGCTGATGCTTTCTGCATCCGCCGTAGTTGTATTTTATACTATATATTGCTTAGTGTTTCGCACAGTGGTAATAAAGTTCATTGAATAGAGCTCACATCAGAACAAATGTGCCCAACATTTAGCTCTTTTCCACTACAGGAACTTCTCTTAAGATATATCCATTGTCTCCACTGTTCCTGAGCCTAAATGTAAGCTCTGCTCAGGAGGTGCACCTAAATCCACGATCAGGTACTCTGAGGGCAGGGAGTGTCACAGCTGCTTTGTATCACAACAGTTCCTGAAGCAGCACGTGTGTTTGTCTTCAGACTCAGTGTCCGAAGTGTGTTCTGACCGCCTTCAGCGCCACATTTTCGACTTCTAAATCAGGAGAAAATGGAGCAGCTGGATGTTTTTATGGAGCAGAGAGCAGGACGGACAGACAGCCAACCTGTCGTGAAGGACTCTGCTGGCTCTGGAGATCAGCTCAGTGAGAGCTGGTCTGGAGTCAGTCTCCTTCGGTCTTTGATCCACCTGCTGCAGCTGGAGCCGACCAGTCATTTACTGATACTGAAGTGTAAATCTGTGTTAGCTCCACCTTACAGGTGCTTAGAGGAACCCCCAGGTTCCGAGTCACTAAGTTCCTGTTGTGGAAAACACATTTCCCATCAGCCCCATTACTGACAGTTTGAAAGGTGTAGTGTGTCGTGATGGTGGTTGATTTAGTTTGTGGGTTTAACCTGCCAGCTGTTTGATAACTGACTGACAGCTGGTTCCTTTGTGCCAGTGGGGGTCTTCTGGACACCCCCAACCTGTCTGCAGGGCTGCTTGGACCTGCCCCCATGTCTTCAGCTCACACAGCAGGAGGGATGTCATCCAGCTGGGGTAAGAGACTTATTATTATTATTATTATTATTTCGTGTTCAGTGTAGAGCATCAAAGACTCTGATGTTAACAGTGTGTCTGTGTGTCAGGAGGAGGTGGAGGTCCTGGTCTGTCCGGAAAGAACCAGCCGGGACAAAATAAGGTGAGTTTGTCCTCTTCTGTGTGTGTGTGTGTGTGTGTGTGTGTAATCTATTATCTGTGCTCGTCAAACTGAAGTGAAGTGTTGTCCTCAGCTGAGGAGCAGAGTGGTGGTGGTGAAGTACGACAGGAAGCCTCTCAGCAACAAGACTCTGTTCACCTTCACCGAGCCGTTCGGCGTCCTGAGGGAGCACCTGGTCCTCAAGAACAAGGTGGAGCACTGACTTCACGTCTCATTAGACCAGTTGTCACGGTCAGTGTCGCAAAAAGAACAGAAATACTGCTCACTGAATGAATCCAGCTCTTTGTCTCCATCAGGCCTTCTTAGAGATGAACAGTCACGAGGAGGCTCTGGACATGGTGAACTACTACGAGCAGCACCCGGCAGCTCTGTACGGCAAACCCCTCACCTTCTACCTGTCCAAGAGGCTGCTGGTCATCGAGGTAACGGCAGCCGTGTAACAACTGCTTCTGAACGTCCCTCTGCCTCAAGTACTGACTGCCTTTTTGTGTTGGACCTTCAGAAAGACGAACGGTCGTCGGACATGTCGGTGGACAGACCTGTCAGGGAGGTCAAAGGTCACGGCAGCCAGGTGGTGTTCTTCTCCAACCTGCCCAGAGAGGAAGAGAAGAAGAAAGAGCTGCTGACCATCGCTGGACGCTTCGGCATCGTGGAGAAACACCTCTTCTTAACTGACCAGGTCAGCTGGGGGGCCTTTATGTTCAGGTCGTCCAGAGGTGTTAGAGTCCTGTTCTGTGGCTGAATCCGTTCCTGTCTATGTGTCCAGGCGTTCGTCCAGCTGGGGACCCCCGAGGACGCAGAGATGCTGGTGAAGTATTACAGCGTGAACCCGCTCACCATTAAAGGACGACCCATCCGCCTCAACATCTGCACCAAGTACAAGACCCTCAAGTGAGTGTAGTCGACACCTGTTACAGCAGATGTGAGGGAATAAATCGCCCTGGTAACAGGTCCTAGCTCTCACTGTGACATCATCTGGCTTAGCGTGGCATCGTCCAATCACATGCACGCAAACACACCTTCCACGTAGAATACCTTGTAACATGAGGGGCTTAACTCTACTGAGGGATGTGTTATAAAAACTGGATTTCATCCTCTCACCTGCAGCAGACCAATAAAGTTAACAAGTTAATAAGTTAACGTGGATAAAATGATTTTAGTTCGTCTTCATCAGGTCTTGAGTATGTAGCCCGGCTGTGTGAACCAATGACTTAAAGCTGCTTGTTTCACAGTAAATGTGTTAATGTGAAGGTCGAGGTACAGCGGTACTGAGAGAACCACAGGGTTGATGCTCCGCTCCGTAAACTTTAGCTTCCAAATCAACTTCGACATGTAAAGAATGAATAGATCATTATTACAGTTCTGAGAGAGACGAGAGGACAACAAGGACAACAAGGACAACAAGTGAACTTCTGACTGAAGCACAAGAAGGACAAAGTGACGCATATAGAGTCAAAGAACACAGCTAACGCATTAAATCCATGGCAACATTATATTTCACTGAACTGCACTTCTGTGTTTCAGTGTGAACCAGAGACAGGGGGGGTCTGCTGGAGACGGTCGAAGCCAGAGGAGCGGCGGAGCAAACGCCGCCTCCTCCAGCTCTGGAACCAGGACTTCCTCCAGCTCTCTCAGGACCTCCTCGTCCAAATCCTCGTCCAGCTCCAGGACCAGAGAGGAGAGGAAGAAGGGGGAGAGCAAATTGAAGCCTGAGGAGAAACCTGCAGCAGAGGAGGAGGAGGAGGTGTCAGGAGTGATGGAGGGGGAGGACCGAGGGGAGGAGGGGGGCAGGGAGCAGGTAACCGATGGAGACGCAGAGGGGCAGGAGCCAGAGAGAGCGGAGTCAGTGACGGAAACAGGGGAGGAGTCTGAGGATGTCCAGCAGGAGGAGGTGAGAAAACATAGAGGATTGAATTGGAACTTTATTAACAAACAACAATGAGGAGGTCGGGACAGGAAATGGATTTCACATTAAGGGTTTTGAACTTATAAGTCTAAATATAAACAGAAGAAGAAGGTCATGTAGGTAATATTCATTGGAATAAAAGATAACTTGCATGTAGTTGATATTAAGTAGAAAAGATAATAAATAAATAATTATCTCTGATCTTTGTGATGGACTGCAGAAAGCCTTTTTTGTTGTTGAAGTTTAAGAAGAAGCGGAGCTGTCGCATCCAGTTTACACTTCACCACATGTTTTATACTCTTCTGAGTTTCCGAAACAAAAACTAGCAGGTTAATGTTATTTCCATTCAAAAGAAGGAGACGCTTGATTTGACGTCCTGATTCAGACTCAGCTGGGTTTAGATCTCAGCAGGCATCTCTCAGTGCAGGTCAAATGCATTGATCGTATATACACAGGTTCCTGATGGTGATGATGTCACTCATGACGCGCCTGGAGGTGTGGGCGGGGCTGATGGTGAGGCCAAGGAGGTGGAGTCAGAGGAACCAACAGAAACTGAGGAACAGGAGAACAAAGAAGCCAACGCAGAACCAGGACAGAGTTCAGAGACAGGGGAGGGGGATCAGCCTGAGGACGCGGTACGCTGAGATTAACTTCTTATTGTAAATGAAGTGAACTTCTGAGGTGGTTGTCATCTTGTTAAAGGACTTTTTGTTCTTGTTGGCATCAAAGTTCAAATGTTCTTCATTTTGGAAACAGCAGTTGATTGAGTAGCTGTTCTGGAGCTTCAGGACCTCGTCAGCAGATTGAATTTCATTCTGTTTTTCTTCCCTTTTTGAGACCTTGTGGTGAGATGGTTTTGTCTGGTGCTGAACTTTGAACCTGAAGAAGAAGTATGGTGTTTCTGCTGTTGCAGTTTGATCAGGACTTCCTGGAGAACATGGAGGACTTTGTGACGTTGGACGAAGTGGCAGAAGACGAGGACGAAGCGGACGGAGAGTCTGATCCCATCGGTACCTGATTCCAAACGTCTTCTACATTAAAGATGTTGTTTAGAATAAATACGTGGCTGATGGTGATTTGATGTTTTTAGATGAAAGCTGTTAAAGCGACAGTAACCCTCCTGTGTGTTTGTGTCTTCTTCTCTGCAGACAACACGAGGCGGGGGGTACGTATCTGTCCTTATTGTTCCCTTAAATGGACATGAAAGCGGCGGCAGCAGGCAGGAACAAACAGGAAGTCAGTGACAGCAGTTCGACCGCTCGCCAACACGCTCAGCAGCTGATCTTTTAAAACTCATTTGAACACACTGACATGAAACACATCGTTTTCGATTCAGTGCCACTCGGATATCTTTGTCTCCCTCATTAGCTCCTTCTGACTGCAGAACCTGCCTGAGAGTCCTCCTGTTTTTAAGTTTCCTTCAGTGTCTCAGTGATAAGTGGTGGTTGTCTGTCCGTCCATGAGGACGCTGCAGACAGGAGCTGCTAACAGCTGATTCAGCTGCTGCAATGGAGACAAGACTTTGAAAACCTTAAGATGTTAAAAGAAATGTAACATAAAATAACATCAGTACAAACAACAGCCTCCTCTAACAATGCAGAAAGCAGTTTATTATTTCTATGATTGACAAAGGTCTGCAGTTCTGTTTTCTTCTTCGTCTGTCAGGGCATGAGGGTTGTCAACATCGTCGGCTTCAGACGAGGCTACAGCTTCCTCGACGAGCTGCTGGGACTCGCCAAACCTTTTGGGAAAGTGATCAAACACCTGGTGCTGGACTTGAGACCTGAGGTACAGCAGACGTTATACTGCTGTGTTTTCTAGTTTCATTAACATCAACCGTGTGTGGGGGCAGGAGACAGCGCCCCCCGCAGGGTGAAGGCAGAACTACACAAACATTTAGCGATACCTTTTATCCAATCATCAGAGGCGCAGCCGTATTTCTGACAGCGCCGGTCAGCTGTATTCTTCACACTAGTTTATACACTTTGATGGCAGCATGTGTGAGGAAGACTCTCCTCTTCAGCTCCAGTGTCCTCCGAGCAGAAGAGATGATTATTAAATGACACAAAGTAAAACCAGTCTCACGTTCATGTGCTCATATTATGTGATGCAGTGATTTGAATCTGACACAGAAACCTTTTCTGTCTCGTCCCTCCTTCTGATCAGGCCTACCTTCAGTTTGCGACAGAAGAAGAAGCTCGAGCGATGGCCAAGTTTTACAACAGTAACGTCACGGCGTCGGTGTGCGGCCGGCCGGTGAGGGTCAGCCACTCCATGAGCTACCCCACCATCCAGGTGAGCATGAAGCTGCACCTCACCGTCCGTCTCATGACAGCAGACTAACTGTTAAACATTCAAGAGTCTTTGGTGGACACGTGACACCTGGTTGGACGTGGACGCCGCTTCATTTTAAATGCTCACTAAGGGGGTCTCCACACACACCAAACACCCAAAACAAGAGCACAGAGTCCAACAATGGAAAAGCACCATTAGTCCTACAAATGTGTCGGAGACTGCAAAGAGAAGAGACCAGGACCAGGACTGCAGTCTACAAGGTTTAAGAATAGGAACCTTTTATTTTGGGGTTGTCATTTTTGGGACAACAGAAGGAGATTGTTGAAGTTGAGAGTGTAATGTTGAAAATTAAAAGAGATTGTTGTTTCCATGTTGATCTTTTTCTTCTTCTACATTTTCTGTGTTGAACAGAATCCATCAGTGTCTTTGTGTTTGTTGTTCAGTGCGGCTCCAGCAAGGTGGTGTACGTCGGTCAGATCCCCACCAGTAAATACTCCGACGACGCCGTCCTGAAACTGGCCGAGCCGTTCGGGAGAGTCAAGAAGTATTTCCTCAACAGGCTCAAGAGAGAGGTACAGAATCGGGACTGAGACGAGACCTGAAGACACTTTACGGCCGCAGAGATTTAAACAGTCTGCTGTGTTCTGTCCTCAGTGCTTCATTGAGATGGAGAACGCAGAGGACGCAGAGAAAATGGCCGAAGACTGCAAAGCAAATCCACCAAAGTTCAATGGGAAGCGTCTGACCGTCTACGTCAGCAGGAAGTACAGACAGCTCAAACATGGGTGGGTGTCTTCTTCTGTGGTGGACTCAGTTAATCTGTTGAATCATTTATCTGAAGACAGTTCTGTGACGAAGTCCGAGTCTGCAGCTGTTTAGAGTTCAAATGTTTCAGTTCACTTGTGCAAAAGTCCTGGAAGAGTTTTTTTTATCTGGTTCATAAAACGTAATATGTAATGCCAAGAAGCTATTGTCTTGTTGTTTGAACGCTTCACTGAAACGGTTTGTTCTGTTTTCCTTCAGACATCGATGTCCAAGCACAACAAAGAGAGAAAACAGCAGCACGCCGTCAAAATCCTCCAAACATCCTGAAGAACCTCCTGCCAAGAAATCCAAGGAGGAGAAGAGACCAGAGGAGGAGGGAGAGGAGGAGAAAAAGCAGGAGGAGGAGGAGAAAAAGCAGGAGGAGGAGGAGAAAAAGCAGGAGGAGGAGGAGGAGGAGGAGAAAAAGCAGGAGGAGGAGGAAGATGTGAGCAGCGTTGATGTGAAGAAAGAGGAAAAGTCGGCAGAGAAGATTCCTGAAGTTCCTCATCAGAGGGTTGTGAGTCACACTGATCAGCTAACCCAGAATAAGACTCCGAAACCACTTCCTGTTTACTGTGTCGAGGACTACAGTTACTGTCCACAGTTTAGCAGCGTCATTAGTTGTGCAGGCGTTAGCCACTCTTAGCTTAGCTAGCTAACGTGGCTAAACATGCAAGTTCTTCAAATAAATAAATGACTCTGATCCCGCTGCAGGAGGTGAAACAGGAGGAGGAGGAGATGGAGACATCGACCAATCAGAACGGACAGACGGAGGCTCCCCTGCCGGCCGAAAACAAACCCAGTGTGGCGTCTCTGCCGCTGCCCCCCCACGACCCCGACAACCCCATCGGTGAATATACAAAGTGAAATGTATTTAGTCGAGGTGATGAAACGTGTTCAGACTGATGGTCCTCCGTGAAGCTGAATCTTTTTAACGCTCACTTCATGAACTGTTGGTCAAACTGTGTCTCTGCTGGTCAGCTGATTGAATATTTTGATGGCGGCCATTTGATAAAGATTCAAAGTTCATTATCTGAAGATGTTTCGAACTCGAGGATGTTTTCTTTCAGCACTTATTAATGTTATCAATAATGTTTGTGTCTGTTCAGGTGTTGAGCATGTGAAGATGGGTTATTACTGCCGTGTCTGCTTCCTGTTTTACTCCAACGAAGAGACGGCCAAGAAAACGCACTGCAGCAGCCAGGCACACTACGACAAGCTGCAGGTAAGACACAGCCCCGCCCACATCATTACCACCCCCCACTGGGGAATCAAATGCCCCAGCTGTTTGTCTGATGTGACAAATGAAATGTTTCCTCACATTTGTTTCAGAAATATCTGGAGAGGGAACAAACCAAAGCAGAGAAGAAGAAAGGGAAGAAGACGGCCGCGTGAAAACAGACCACTTTGACTTTTATTTCAGTTGGTTGTTCAGACGACACGACTCCTAAACTCAGTTGTCATGGTGACGACACCTCAGCCAGAACATTAATAGCAAAGGTAAACTTTGTTTCAATATGTTTATATGTCCGTATAAAGAGTTGTTTGAGGTTATTAGTCCAGCTGTACACATGTTAGCTGTAAGCTAGCTCGGTCTTCTGTGATCAGAAACTGATTTGGCTTCAACAGGTAGGGAATGTTTGACATTTATACTTTAAGAAATGACTTGGAAGATGAATTGATTAATTTTCCTACAAATGGTTTCAGTTGGAAACTGAATTTCTTTGGGTTTTGGACTGTTGGTCGGATCGGAACGATCAATCAGGGAAATAATCAGTAAACAGCAGTTTGAAGTGTGTGAAGCAGCAGAAGGACAGCTGAGGCTTTCCTCTTGAAGTTCAGGACCGGTTCAGGACCGGTAAAACCGGTAAAGTACCGACATGAAGTAAAACAAATCAATAGACTGGATTTAGTCGTCAATCTTTTACAGTGTAGTCTTGTTGGACAGGAGGAATGATGACATCACATGGACATGTGAGTGTTGGTTTAAAGGAACAGGAACATTTTGGGATATACGCTTATACCGTCGCTTAGCTTAGCATAAAGACTGGAATCAAGGGGAAACCGCTGGCGTGGCTCTGTCCAGAGGTCATCAGACACTACATAATTTTTACCTTTCTGTTTCAGTCCTGGAACAATGTTTTGACGGTGTATCCATACGCCCAGCACTTCTGTTCAGTGACTTCCTGGTACTTCCTGGATGGATACACAGTTGAAGAAATAGTCCCAACACAAAACCACAAACTGTTCTTACATTTCAGTGTGTTCGTATTAATTAACGAGATATGATCAGTGATCGTTAGGTGTTTGTCAGATTGAAAGTTTAAAAATCCAACAAAGAAAACAAGTGAATTTCCTAAAATGTAAAAATATCTGTCTCTTCATCTTCAGAAGAAACTGAATGTTGAACTTTGTTTTATGATGATGACGGATTATTTGGATGTTTCATAAAATAAACCAGTTTCCTAAAATATGATTTGTTTTGGGAGTTTTTTGGTTCTTGATGGTTTTATTAGAAAGTCATTTTACAGTCCAGCAAAATAAAATGATTTAACCATAAAAACACCAACAAAACTCGACGTCCTGAAGTTACAAAGTAGCAGCTTTAATTTACATTTTGATAATGTACATGTTTCAGTTTCAGCTGACGGACACAAATAAGTGGCTCCAGATGTTTCCACAACATGAAGAAACTAAAGTGAAGTCAGGTGTTAAACCTCAACCTGCTGAAGTGTCCTCGAGCAAAACACTCTAAATTGAATGTGATACTAAATAATAAATCTGCGAGTTCGATCACATGAAGCCGTTTCACCCTCAGCTTGCCCACGGATCTTTCCCCGTCTTCTCCTGAAAAACCGCAAAGCAAACAGGTTTCTGTTACAATCTGCAGCAAACAGCTGTGACACGAGAGATCCAGAGGCTGAAGAATTGAAATCACAGCCGTGACATCACCTGGTACTTCCTGTAGTGCGTCCGGCTGCTGCAGTGCTGCAGCTTGGCTTCGTCCTCGTCAGCGTAGATCAGCTGACACAAGTTACAGAAATAACCAACGACCGGTCGAACAAACTCGACTCCTGCAGGAGGAAAACCAACACGATAAGGTGACAGTGAACGCATCACTGCTGCTGCTCCAAACAGAAACAAACGGGCGGACAAAATAACGTCAACACCTCGTACTAATACTATACAGGGTTTACTGCATACTGACTGCACGTCGACTAGTGATTATTTTTATTCTAACAGGAAGTGATGCAACACGTGTGAAGTTAGTAAATATTAAAATTCTGTTCAGTCGTGTCCATCAGGAAATGATCTTCATCCTCTCTGCTTCCTTCCCGTGAGGAAGACTGTGATGAAGAACAGTGGAAGCAGTGCATTTTCTTACCAACAGGTTTGGTGGGTCTCTGCAGATCTGCAGCGGTACCTGCAGGTCCAGATAGTTGCTCCACTTGGACCTGCGAGTCCTGCAGCCGTTCATCAGCAGCCGGCTTCTAAAAACAGACCACAGATCAGTGAGCTGTTCTCTTGTGTTCCTGACCTGCAAACACAATAGTTCCTTCACTATTTTTCTTTCACTCATGTGACTCCTCCCACAGTCTTTCCCCATATTAAAACAACAGAACGTACAGAGACACCCAGGGTGGTCCAAACAGAACCAGGACATCCAGACTTTCACACAGTACACTAAGTTCTCTGTTAGCACTGAGAGTACTACTAACTGTGATTATTGCAAACGCGCAGTATTCTCTGACAAACACTCACAATCAGCATACATAACTACTGCAGACACCATAAATCAGTCACTTAGACTAACCATAGCAACCATACTGATCACCACAGCAACTGCTGAGACACCACTGACTGGTGCTGGAGAGTAAGAAGTACCAGAGTTTCATTAAGAAAGCAGAAAATAACGTAAAATTACTATCACTACTATCACCACATCACTATCATTACACTTAGTACTATCACCACATCACTATCACTATATTACTATCACTACTATCACCATCACTACATTGCTATCACTAAATTACTATCACTACTATAACCACATTACTATCATTACACTTAGTACTATCACCACATTACTATCACTACATCACTATCACTATCACTACTATCACCATCACTACATTGCTATCACTAAATTACTATCACTACTATAACCACATTACTATCATTACACTTAGTACTATCACCACATCACTATCACTATATTACTATCACTACTATCACCACATCACTATCACTACATTACCATCGTCTTGTCTTAACACTTTCTGTCTGATGTAAAGCACTTTGCGTTGCCTTGTTGGTGAAAGCTGCTGTATAAATGAAGTTTCTGTGTTAACACCAGGTGGTGAAACTCTCACCAGTTTCTCCATCTTTGTCCTGATTGATCAGGATGGTGTTCAGTTGAAGTTCTGTCTAAACTCTACGTTGGAACCTGTTCAGATTAAGTTTGAGTGGGATTCCTGCACTACATTTGAACACATGAACATTTGAACATGCTGCAGGTCTTCAGTTGTACCTGTCCAGTTTGTGGTTTTGGGGGATCTCCAGTAGAGTCTGGTTGATCTGGATTCTTCTCAGAATCCTTAAGTCCTGGTTCAGACGTCTCCTCCTGTGATCTTTTCATCTCATTGACCTCTTTTTCTTCTTCTGGAGCTTCAGCAGCCTCCAGCCCCTGTTTTCTTTGACTCTCGTCTCTCAACGACTCTTTCTTCTTCTTTTCTTTCTTTTCAGTCACTGAGTCGTTCTCATGAGTCCTCTCTCTCTTTAAAGTCTTGTATTCTTGACTTGGCAACGACTCCTTTTCTAGAATCTTTTTAGCAGCAGACTCTGTCTCAGCTGAGTCCTTCTCTTCAGAAGACTCTTTTTCTGAAGTCTTTTTATTGGCCAACTCTTTTTCTGGTGTTTTTCTGGAGGTCTTTTCTAGGGGCTCCTTTTCTTGATTCTTTTTGCCATATGACTCCTTTTCTAGAGTCTCTTTAGAAATTGACTCTTTCTCTGGAGTCTTCCTTTCAGACGCATCCTTCTCTGGAGAATTTCTGGACGCAGACTCCTTTTCTGAAGACTCATCATTGGCTGTTTTGGACACCGACTCTTTCTCAGGAGTCTTTTTAGAGTCCTTGGCCGACCGAACCGACCACCTATGAAGACAGAGATTCAGAGTAAATGACCACAGAAATCTGCCAGGTGAACAGGAACAAAGAAGAGACAGTTTGGAGACTCTGACCCGTTGGTGAGTCTTTTGTATTGGTTGGAGATCTGGACGAGGAGTTTGGAGGTGTTGAGGGTGACAGGTTTACAGATCAGCTCTTGAATCGCTCTCAGAGCCTCTGAAGACGTCGACATCTCGATAAAACCCTGAAACACACAAACACTAAAGATGAAGAGACATCATCCGACTGAAAAGATCCTTGAAGTCTCAGTCTAAATGACATTTTTAGCTCAACTGCTGTTCATTTCAAGCTGTTATCTTGTTGTCTTTATACATACATACACACATAAATATACACACACACATATATATTTATATATTCTATGTCATCTATAGCAGGGAGATGTACTGCATCAAAACAAGTCCTCCTAATTTCTCCCTACGTTGCTTCAACAAATAACAGGTGTGTGTTTGCTATTGCACATGACAAACTGTACAGGAAGTGAATAAATCCATCGTGTGTGAGTGAAATGTGATAACGGACGACATGAACTCATCATTTTCTTCAGTAGTTACGGAGTGGGTAACAGCGGACCGGAGTTGCGGGTAACAGCGGACCGGAGTTACGGGTAACAGCGGGTAAACAGACAGTCTCTGACCTCTCGGCGTTCGTGGACCCTGTAGTAGCGCACCGCTGTCCCAAAATCTTTCACCAGGTCGATGAACTCCGTGTCGGAGAAGAAACGCAGAGGGAGGTTTCTGAAGTAAAGCACTCGGGTGGATGGACACTGGACACAAACAATAAAATATAATATCAAGAACATGTCTGACAACAGAGCATACTGTTTTATTAACATGAATAATAACAATAATATATAGAATTATACATAATTAATAATATTTCCTCCTCACCTCATATTCATCTCTGACTTCTTCATCTGCGACAAACAGGAATGAAAACATTATTAAAGGATTTATAAACTGAATCTAAAAGGTGAAATACTTTATTTACTGATCATCAAGACCACCGAAGGCCTTGAATTTAGATTACATGGCAATTGCAGAATTTTTCAGGACTTTCCAGACCCCTGGTTTTACCTTGGTCAGCAGACTCGTCTTCTTCCAGTTCATCCAGAGTGATGCAGTTCTCCAGGTCTACTGGGAAACCTGGTTCCTCCTGGAGACAGATATTTATTGATTATCTGATATCACTGATTAATAGTTTGGAGTAACTTTGATCAACATCTTTTCATACATTTATAAACACACAAATCACAAGAAGTGGTTCAACAACATCATGTGTTCGGTTAATATCACTCAGTCTCAGTTCATTATCTTCTACCTGGGGCTCCAGAGACCCACCAGTCCTGCTGTGCTGGAGCTTCACCTCGATCAGGTCTGCCATGTGGGATCAGGTCTGCCATGTGTCAATTATTTGGTGGGAATTTTAAGTGCAAATTTATTTGTGAATACAATTTTTTTAAAACCCAATTTGAACTGAAATAAACAACGTGACATGATTGGTTCCATGAGCACCTGCAGCAGTTTACAGCACTGTTGTGACTCCAGGTGTCAGCTGACTGTCTCTTAGAGAATTTAACAGTCACACTGAAAAAGGATCACTGATCTGGATCTAACTCTTTGCCTCTGGCTCAGATCAAACCAGCAGACTTCAGACAGACGTCTAGTTCTTCTATATCTGAAGTGGGACTAACTTGCGGTGACTTCTGGGTAAATTAAGACTTTTTTCGTGCTAGAAAACATGGCTGAGTTGGGGGTCTGGTCTGTCTTTGTTTGGTCTAAGTTGCATCAGACTAATCTTAGAGGTAAATTAAGACTGGCCTAACACTACAGACCAGTGTGTGACCTGAAACAGAATCTCTACATACACGTAATGAGCTCTTCTGTTATTCTTCTGTTATAAAGCATGAACGTATATAAAATAAGTGTGTTGTGTGTCCACCTCGTCATCCTCTGCCTCTCGGTTGGATTCTGGCTCTTCCTCCTCCTCCTTCAGGGGTTTCTCCTGCTCTTCCTCCTCCTCCTCCTCTCCATCCTTTTCGTTAATGGGTTTCTTTGTCTCCACCGTCTTCTTCTCCATTACTTCCTCCTCATGCTGCTCCTGATCATCAGCCTCTCCATCCTTCACCTCCTTCTCTTTATCTGAAACAGACAGAAGAGTTTCTTTGTCACTGGTTTCGGTTCTGTTTTTCTCCTCCACAGACAGCTCAGTCTTTATTTCTACCTTCTTCAGTTGAGTCTGTTCTCTCTGCAGGACAGTTGTCTTTCTCAGCAGCTTCCGCTTTGTCTTCTTCCTCCTTCTCCTCCTCCACATCTTCATCCTCCAGATTCTCTCCATCCTCTCCGATCACCTCCATCCCCTCGATGTCGCTCTCCTCTGCAGACGACCTGCACGATCACATATTCACCTTTTAAAGTCAAAGTCCGCCTGCTGCCGTTTCTGTTGTTGCTGCTTTGTTGTTTCCACACTTTGGTTCTCAGGACTCGACGGTCCGACTGTAAACCAACAACAACGCTGCACCATTGATATTAGAAACATGAGAAACTCACTCGGCTTCCTCCTCCGTCGGTTCTCTCTCTTCAGCTTCAGGTCTGGAGTCTTTGGCAGGAGCTGGATCAGCCTCGGTCCTGGACTCCATGTCTGTGGAGAGAAGAAGACAATCAAAAAATCTAAAAGTTTACGTGTGCAGAGTTCCAACTGTGAGGATTTGTTCAGTTATCCTTTTTTATGATGCTGATCACGTCATCCATCATCAGACATGCATCACTGCTCTACACCTTCTGGCAGCACATGAAGATATCACAGTCTGCACTAATGTTTCTCTAATAGATATTGTTTACTACTTTATTAAAGTTTACAGACCAAATGATTAACCGAGAAAAGAATTGGCAGATTAATTGATAATGAAAATAATGTTTAGTTGCAGCCAAAGATGCTTACACGTTAATAATAATCCAGTAAACGGGTCATTCTGCATAATGAGTATTTTTACTTTTCATCCTTACAGGACTTTTTTCTGATAATACTTCCATACTTTTACTTCCTTCTTGACTTCTAACTGTTATTAAATTGTGGTTTTGATAGCTTTATTTAAAGGGTTTGAAGATGTCTTCCACGGCTGCTCGTTAACATCGTCACGAAGCAAAAAGCAGATAACTGACAAATGGAAGCTGTGATAACAATAATGAATAAATGACAGTGTGGATTATATATATACATATATGTACACACACACACAGTTTGTGTTGTACTGCTGTGGACGCAGTCGTCATTGTAACCGACATGAATGCAAACTGCTTTTCTCTTAACGAGGTAACCAGAAACTTCAGAAACGCATTTCAAGCTTCGAGGTGTGAAAACATGTAGATGAAGAATCATTTTACTGATTTCAAATCTGTTTTCTTACCCGCCATCTCTGTTTTCTCTGGTGCCACCAACTTTTCTCTGGATATGGACTTGGATATGGTCCTCCTGTCTCTGCTTGATTTATCTCTGGACCTGGACCTGGACCTAGACCTGTTCATTTTCTCCTTAGTGGCCTTTTCTCGGGATCTGGACCTGGTTCTGGTCGTTTTCTCTTCAGTAGACCTTTCTCTGGATGTGGACCTGGTTCTGGTCCCCCTGTCAATGCTGGATTTTTCTCTGGATCTGGACCTGGTTTTGTCCATTTTCTCTTTACTGGATTTTTCTCTGGATCTGGCCCTGGTTCTGGTTGTTTTCTCTTTGGTGGACTTTTCTCTGGACTCAGACCTGGTTCTGGTTCTCCTGCTGGATTTCCCTCCCTCCTCCTCCTCCTCCTTCCTCTCCTCCTCTCGGTCTTTACTGCTCCTCCTCCTCTTGGTCTCTGTTGTCTTGTCTTCTTTGTCTGGGCTCGAACTCCTCGTCCTCTTAGCCGAACAACTTTCCTCTTCGTACCTCTTAGCAGATGCGACCCGCCTGTGGAGAGGACAAGAAATATTACTATCGATCAATAATCCATGGACCAGAACCAGCTGGTGATCTCCCATCAGCTCCCTCGTACTCACATGAGGCTCTTGTATTCTCCAGAGAAGGAAACTTTGATGACGTCGTTGTTGATCCTCAGAGTGTTCGAGGAATAATAATCCACCATCTTCTGAGCATCAGGCGTGTTTTTCATCTCTACGAACGCCTGAAGAATTAATACAACTGATGTTACTGCACGGCACTACAGCAAGGAACACAGGACGCTACTACAGTATGTCAGTTTGGCGGATCTCACCATAGACGGCAGGAACAGGGTGTAGAGCGGCAGGCCGAAGCGTTTGATGATGCTGAACAGATCCGATTGGCCGTTCTCTCCCGTTGGAGGCGGAAAGAAACTCACCACCCGAGAACTCTGAGGAGACACAAAACATCTCAGATGACTTCACAGGCTCCCACGCTTCTCTCCTGTAGGGGGCAGCATGCTTCTTCTGCGTCTCAGTTCAAGATGAATTTAAACTGTAATGTATGACTGCTCTCTGTCGACCTCTAGAGGCTTAAAGCTGAGGTTTAGCTTCAAGTGTTATTTCAAGTAAAACATGTCACTAAGGGTGCCCGGTAGCTCACCGGGTAGAGGGTGTACCACGTAGGCTGAGTCCTTACCGCAGCGGCCTCTCTCTCTCTCTCTCCTGCATTTACTGTCAATCTTCACTGTCACTATCCAATGAAGGCAAAAAATACCATAAAAAAATCTTAAAAACCAAAAATATATAAATATATATATGTGTTGCTAAAGACAACAACACTGCAGGACTGTTTACAAACACTAACTGTGTCTCTGTGCTCAGATCATCTTCTCTTCTGAGGAACCAGTTTTTATTATATATATCATATTATATATATATATATACATATTATAACTGCTGCATGAGGTGGAACATAAATCAGAGGGTGTGGTGATGAATAAACACACTCTCAGCCAATCACAGTCTCACAGCTCTGAAACAGCTGAGCCAATCACAGTGAAGCATGGCAACAAACAGCTCAACAAATGAAGACACGCTTCTTCAGGAAACATGTTGTATGAGAGGTGCTTCTCATGGTGGGACCTGTTGGTCTCTGTAGTAACATTACAAAGAGTCGGTCCAGACCTGTTCTACATGTAAAGTGTCATGGCGTTATGAAAATAAAACTGACATGATGTCATAAATGCTTAAATCATATCTTAATATATATTATCATATCTCGAGAATAAAGCACAAAACGACAAGACAGTTAGAAACCGTCAATGACACAGAGGACTAATGAACCTCTGTAACCCGACGTCTCCCATAGCAACAGGCAGAATATGGAGTTACAACAGACCAGTCTGATGTGTGTGGTCATGCTCTAGCAGCCTGGTGAGTTAATGACGTGTGTGTGTGAACTGATGGAGAAATCTCTGATTTCCACCAAAATACCAACAATTCTCTTTGACTGACCCTCTCACCTGTTTGTTCGTCTCACCTGTGCACCGTGCACTCTGAACACCAGAACAGCACACAGACAACAGTCAACAGACAACAATGGAACCTTTTGTATTCCTTGAGTGTGAGCTGCTGGTCGGATGAATGTCTACCTGGAGGAAGGTGAAGGTGTTGGAGATCCTGAACTCCATCTGTTCTCCATTCACAGTTGGAGGATAGTTAACGTGGAACTTCACCAAGTCCTTCGCCTGATCGATGGAGCCCAGCTCCACAAACGCCTGTAGGGTTCAGAACAGATTTATCTTTAACAAGACGTGGGGAACGACGCAGGCGAATGACTGAAGGGGTCACTCTGAGACGGACACAAGGCCTATTCTTCCAAGCTTTTATGCACAACTTGCATACTTTTTTCATCTCCATTTCAAATCTGCCTCCGGACAGGAGTTGAATCAACCATTCAGCAAGTTGAAGTGTATCTGACGTGCAGCATAATTCCAGCTTTATACACAACAGTGTGTGGTGAAGACAACAACATGTGAATTTGTAAATGCTATAAAGTATGCACCATTGATTTATTTAATTTTGCATCCTAAACTTATCAAAACCAAAGTTCACTGAAAGGGTAAAGAATGTGGGTAAAAAGCAAAGAGAAGAATTACAATCACAATAATACTACTTACTATATATATGTAATACTGTATTATACTGTACAGTTGGGTTGTTGTGTGTGGTGAACCATGTGGACTCACTAAAGATGGAAACATGAGGATCTTGACGACCTTTCCAAACGGTTCGGTCAGTTTTCTCAGGTACGTCTCATCCACAGACTGAGCCGGAAACTTCACACACACCACTTTACCTTTCTCTGAAGTCTGACAGGAAACACACACAACATATTTATCATTTAAGTTCATAAAGAAGCAGCTAAACTAAACTTTAATGCTTTCTGATTTCTTTAGAGTCTTTACCTTCTTCTGAGTTTTTTTATTTGGCTGTGATTCTGTTAAACACACAGAAAGCAACAGTTGGTAGTGCAGCATTAAGGAGGATAACATTATGAGCACTGATAGAAAACAATAAGGTGTCTTTACTGGAGTTCTGATTGGCTGTCTCGGGCTGCCGGCCAGGTTTTCCTTCATTCTTCCACTCTGATTGGCTGTCGGCCCTTAAACGACAGGACAGATTTTATTTTAGTGAAATTGAAGTACCTCGTCATTAAAACCTAATAACTATCGGCTGTTTAATAAGGAGATACCATAACGTCCACAGACTGAACAAACATGAGCACATGACGACGAGTTATGGTTAGTGATGTTATGTTATACTGATGTTATGTTAGTGTTAGTGTTGAGGTTACGTTATACTGATGTTATGTTAGTGTTACTGTTGAGTTTATGGTTATAGTGATGTTATGTTAGTGTTGAGGTTATGTTATAGTAATGTTATGTTAGTGTTGAGGTTATGTTATAGTAATGTTGTTATGTTAGTGTTGAGGTTATGTCATACTGATGTTATGTTAGTGCTGAGGTTATGTTATAGTAATGTTATGGTTATAGTGATGTTATGTTAGTGTTACTGTTTAGGTTATGGTTATAGTGATGTTATGTTAGTGTTAGTGTTGAGTTTATGGTTATGTTGTAGTGATGTTATGTTAGTGTTATTGTTGAGGTTATGTTATAGTGATGTATGACACTGACCCGCTGACTGTCTCCATGCGACAGTCCCAGTTAGGAAACCTGCAGAAGAGACATGACAGAGTTATGAAAACTAAAACAAAAGAGCATAAAGAAACAAAATTCACACACAAATTCGTATTTAAACTGGCGTATTCTTCTCCTTCAGTTATAACTTCCTTTGTGGTCCAGACCAACAGGTAGTTAGGGTTAGTTAGTTAGTTACAATTTCAAAGGCTGTTCCTTCTCATGATGATCTCTGTAACATTTCTTTCATCTGTGTGTGTTGGTTGGACTAATATTTATCTTGGACTTTGTTGTTCTGCAGTGGAATGACCTCCCTGACCTGTCCAGTGTGCCACAGAGAATTAAGGGCTCACATTGGTCCGTTCAGCCATCTGCACACTCAGCAAAACCAAAATAATGAGACGTGCAATGGTCATCATCAACCATGTTAGATGAACAAGAAGAAGATGCTACATTGTTTGGTCGGCAGAGACCACCGGCCAATAAATACTCAGCGCAAACCTAAATCCTAATCAAGAGAGAAAGAGTTGGATTGGTGTATTCCTACTACCAAGCAGGAGCACACCAGCATGGCTCAGCCCAGTTCTCTCCTGTGGGTTACACCGTGCTTTACACTGTGGGTTACACTGTGGGTTACTCTGTGGGTTACTCTGTGGGTTACTCTGTGCTTTACACTGTGGGTTACTCTGTAGGTTACTCTGTAGGTTACTCTGTGGGTTACACTGTGCTTTACACTGTGGGTTACACTGTGGGTTACACCGTGCTTTACACTGTGGGTTACTCTGTGGGTTACACTGTGCTTTACACTGTGGGTTACACCGTGGGTTACACCGTGCTTTACACTGTGGGTTACTCTGTAGGTTACACCGTGCTTTACACTGTGGGTTACACCGTGGGTTACACTGTGGGTTACACCGTGGGTTACACTGTGGGTTACACTGTGGGTTACACTGTGGGTTACACCGTGGGTTACACTGTGGGTTACACTGTGGGTTACTCTGTAGGTTACACTGTGGGTTACACTGTGGGTTACACTGTGTGTTACACTGTGCGTTACACTGTGCGTTACACTGTGGGTTACACTGTGCTTTACTCTGTGGGTTACTCTGTGGGTTACACTGTGGGTTACACTGTGGGTTACTCTGTGGGTTACTCTGTGGGTTACTCTGTGGGTTACACTGTGGGTTACACTGTACTTTACACTGTGGGTTACACTGTGGGTTACACTGTACTTTACACTGTGGGTTACACTGTGGGTTACACTGTGGGTTACACTGTGGGTTGCACTGTGGGTTGCACTGTGCTTTACACTGTGCTTTACACTGTGGGTTGCACTGTGGGTTACACTGTACTTTACACTGTGGGTTACACTGTGGGTTGCACTGTGCTTTACACTGTGGGTTGCACTGTGGGTTACACTGTACTTTACACTGTGGGTTACACTGTGGGTTACACTGTGCTTTCCACTGTGCGTTACACTGTGCGTTACACTGTGGGCTGCACTGTGCGTTACACTGTGCGTTACACTGCGCGTTACACTGTGCTTTACACTGTGGGTTACACTGCCCATGAATGTATGTGAGAAACTTACTGCTGCAGCAGGCTGAGCTGTCCGTCTGCATGTTGAGTGCCGTTTATGTGTTTAATCCACACCTGAAACACAAAAACAAGAAGCATGAATGAATCTGTCACATCTTACTGTTTCCTGTAAGATACCTGACAGCTGCAGCCACAAACTGCTTCCCCTCCAACACCACCCATCATTATATTACATTTATTTAGCTGGCGCTAAACAGATTCGAGGAGGAGGGCAGGTGTACTTACCTTCTCTGACATCACAGTGATGTCACACAGAGAGCATGAGTACGGGAACACCAGTGGAGACGTCCCGTGGAAGTCTTTAGCTTCTTTCTTGGACGGCATTGAGGCAGCGGGCCGACTGCTGCTCCTGATGGAAGAGGTCTCACGGCGTCCCCCATGAGTTTTCAGATGACACTCTTCAGGAGGAGGAACTGACCTGTGATCAGCTGGTCCAGGCTGAGAGAAACGGGAAGAACGATTTCTTTTGCCTCTTTCTGCCGAGCTGAAAGAGGATCGGTCCTGAGAGGAAACAGGACTGGCATCTCTGCCCGTCTTACCAAACTCAGAGGGTCTTGGTCTGTGGTTGAAGTCTTGAGAGGAAACTCGACCAGCCTCTCTACCTGTCTTACCAAACTCAGAGGGTCCTGGTCTGTGGTTGAAGTCTTGAGAGGAAACTCGATCAGCCTCTCTACCTGTCTTACCAAACTCAGAGGGTCCCGGTCTGTGGTTGAAGTCTTGAGAGGAAACTCGACCAGCCTCTCTACCTGTCTTACCAAACTCAGAGGGTCTTGGTCTGTGGTTGAAGTCTTGAGAGGAAACAGGACCAGCATCTCTGCCCGTCTTACCATACTCAGAGGGTCCTTGTCTGTAGTTGAAGTCTTGAGAGGAAATTCGACCAGCCTCTCTGTCTATCTTACCAAACTCAGAGGGTCCTGGTCTGTGGTTGAAGTCTTGAGAGAAAATTCGACCAGCCTCTCTGTCTATCTTACCATACTCAGAGGGTCCTGTTCTGTCAACCATGTAGCTAGATGAAGATGATGATGGTGGGTCTGCTCTGACAGTGCTGCTGGTCTTGGGATTTCCCCAGCGGTCCAGATCCTGCTCAAATGGAAGAGGACTGGGTGTTACCTGGTCCAGCGGGTACTGGACCGGCTGGCTGCAGTGATGATCCCAGTCACTGCTGGAGGGGCCGACGACAGGTCTATGGGCGGAGCTGGGGGGATAAGAGGAGGAAGAGGAGGAGGAAGAAGGCAGAGCGGTGGGAGGAAAAGGTTTGATGGCCCCCCTCTTTCCTTTGATCTGTTTGAGGACATGAGGCAGGGACTCAACGGTGAGGACATCTTCAGGCAGCTCAGCTAGCAGAGCCAGGTCGCTGGGTTCCAGACCACAGCTGCTCAGGATGCTGAGAGCACCGTCCTGTGACCACTGACCTCCTCTGGAGGAGGAAGAGGACGGGTAGGATGAGGAGAAGGACTCCTGAGGCGCCCTGTAAAAGTTGTGGTCCAATGAGGCGACACAGCGGTCTGAAGAGCTGTAAGGTCCAGGATCAGGTCTGAGATCGGAGTCAGGCGGTGGTTGTCTGTAAGGTCCAGGATCAGGACTGAGATTGGAGTCAGGCGGCGGTTGTCTGTACGGGTAGTTGTGAGACATGGAGGACAAACGCTCGGGGCGTTTTCTGCAGACAGAAGGTGTCAGGGAAGGCAGGAGATGTAAAATCTGACTTAAAGAGACGTAAAGGCTGAAGACGATTCTTCCTGAGAGAAAACACTCGACTGAACACAGAGGAACTGGAGCTGTTCAGGTCTCTGTGAGTACCAAGTACACAGGAACAGTGACGATATATCTAAGACATGAAAACTGAGGAGTTCGTCGTATGAAGTAAATGACCTTTAACATCTTACCAAAACAAAACGTCCATCTTTACAGCGTTCAACCACAAGAAAAGAGGAGACATGCACACCTCAATCTCCCAAGAGCCAAAGGTGACGTCATCGAATGTCTTGTTTTGTCTGATTTATTTACTATTAGTATGACCTATAAATCTGCTAATATTAGCTCATTCATCGTATCTGTCAGCCGATAAAGCACGAGAAATGATACGTAACATATAAGAGCGTCATCACTCTGTAGTTTGTCCACCGGAGAAAAGTCTACACTGTAAAATGTCCGACTCAGCATATTTGTGGGTCACAATTGTTAAAAAATTGAAGGGGATTTAAATAGACATATTTATGTTATGAGCTGTGTAATATATTATTATCAGATTTTTTCTCTTACCTGCAATCGTCCTGTCTCTGGTCCTGATGTGAACCCTTAATATAGAGACCCAGGACCCGAGCAGGTGAACGTTTGGGATGCTACAGTACAACAGCCGACTGATCATCGGTTAAACTGGGATTTAACAGTAACTGACCTTTGACACACTGCTGCGCTAAAGTTGATATACTTTGGCTGAATACCATTTTGGATTTGTTTTTTCAGTGATGTAAGAAATGTTTCAGGACGTTTTTTTCTGTTGGATAAATACGGGCTGATATTTTTGCATGCAGACTCATTATATGTGTTTTGATCTATAAAGACACAAATTAGATTTTTCAGGAGCAGAACCGATGGAGTTTAAATACACGAATAAGCTTATAACTATAGTTTGCACAACTACAACCTGGTAGTTTGTACCAGCAGCACCAGCAAATGTCTGCTGACTGGCAGTCACATTCTCTGTGCTTCTCATTAGCTTTCAGTTTTCCAACATGCTTATTTTGGAGACCTTGATTCTAAGGTTCCAGGGGGTCCTGGCTGTTTGTTAAGGGGTCTTTCTTTGGGTTTTGGACTGTTGGTTCACAAAACAAGACATTCAATGATCTTGAGGGTCTTGCAGCCACTATTATTACTAACTGGAACACAGCAGACTTTGTGGTGTTAAAGGTGAAAACACTGTAAGCCGACGTCACTCGTCCTACAGCAGCAGGTCTACCTGAACCTGAACGAGATGAATCGATCATGATAATCACACCGTGCAGCTGAGTGGGCGAGACACACCAAACACTAACGTTAAAGGAACTACATGAAGAGCATCTGCGTGACGTTAAATCTTTGTGAGGATGTTCAACAGAAGAAATGATGTTTGAATTCGGCTAACAGCATTAGCTCACCGAGCTAACGTATCTAGCATCAACACAGTTAGCTGACGGCTAACACCTGTCGGGAAGATGTCTTCAGCAGCGGGCTTACCTTAGATTAAACACTGAACTCTGTGATAAAGACAGGAAGTGAAACGTTCACGTGTCTAAACACTGTTTTTAGCGAAGAGAAATGTGGAAAGCGGAGCTAGTTTCGACAAGCTAACTGACTGAGGTTCTTCTTCGCTGTTTAATGGCGGCTGGTCAACAAAGGGGCGGTGCACTGCCGCCACCTGCTGGTGTGGAGGGTACACCGGCATTTTAATTACGAGGTTGTAATGTCATAAAATCAAATGTAAAAAATGAAAATGAAAAAAGGGCAGCTTTAGGGTATTGGAAGCGCCAGCATTAAACTCGGATCTGTTTGATCTTAAAAGTTTTCTCACACAGGATGTCTGAATTTCTCATGTTGTCAGTTTTAACCATCAGGTGGTGCCGGAGGACTATTTAAAAAAAACAAGTCAATGTCCATCATCAGCTCTGTGTGTGTTTTACAAGACATCCATTAGACTAAAGTAAATGCAACACTGGTTACTCTTCAGCTTTACTTTAAGATGAAACACTGAAGGATACAGATAGTTTAATGACCTTTTAATAATGAAAGTTGTGAGTAACTTAATTTATTATTCTGTTCTAAAATGTACAATATTGTTATTGTTGTCTATTTACTGTGTAAAGTAATCCTTTTATTTTCCTTGTCTGGCCTCTAAAAAAACAGAGTTGAGAGTAGCACCAGTAGAAGGACCAGTATAATAATATGTAATATAATATTATAACAGTTAACATTTAATCTGAGTACACTGGGTGGAGTCAGATGTCGTTTTTCAGAGATAGTTTTAAAGATCTAGCTCAAAACATTTACTCATCTCAACATCAAAAGTAATAACTACAGTGCAATACGACTCTTGTAATAAATATAAGAAAATGTCATTGTGTTCCACAATGTGCAAATATTTCTATTTATTCTTGTGATAAAATAAGACCAGAGATAATTCCTCCAGACAAAATTAGCTCAATATGCAAAGTCAAATAAATATCTACAAATATAGTTGTTGACAAAACCATCTCACCACAAGGTCCATTTAGTAGCTGTTCTAGAGCTTTTGATGGCATCACGTGGACTTCCTCTGCAGATGGAGGTCGTCCAGATGTCGTGAAATTGTAGATTGAGATTGAAAGATACAATATACAATGAAGTACTGTATAAGTACATACTAAAATACAATGACAAATAATACAAGTGTACTACTACAGGACAGCAGTACCTGTAGTAGTAGTAGTGGTAGTAGTACAACAGTAGTACAACAGTAGTATAGCAGCGCACAGCAGGTGGAGCCACAGACCGCATGTTAAACACTGAGTTGTTCTGCTGATTCTGAATCAGATTGTTGTGCTTGTGGAAATAAAGCTTGATGATGTTTGACATTAATATCTGCTCAGTCTGAAACAGTTCAAAGTGTAGTCGACAAATATCAGCTGATTTATTGTACAGTTATATTTGTCAAATTCAATTAACAATTTTACATTTCACATAATTTACATTTTACAGTTCAGTCCGGTTTCAGCTTGATTCAAATGAATTTACAGAAAATGTACTTCATTAAAAAAAACACAGCAGCTGTTTGTGTTTGAGGTGATCAGATTTGTACAGGCAGCGTGTAGAAATACTCCAGAGAAATACTATTTGAGTATAAATACAGCATTTAGATAAATCTGTCAAATATTTTCTTTAGATCAAAATGACTTCATTTACAACCCATAAAAATCAACATGCTGCACCATTGATCAAATAATAAATCAAACCTTTATTTATGTCAGGAAATGTAGTTTTTACACATACTTTACACATAAAAGCATAATAACATCTTTAATAATACAAATAACAGGTGAAGATTGTGAATTTTAAGAAATAATACAAATATAAAACTAAAATCAAGATGTTTCAAAGAAATCAACTAATAAAGGAGTTGATTGAAATTTGAATATATTATCATTCAATGCAGAGAAATAAAAAATCCTTCATGTAAGATAGATTCTGACTTCATCACAGTTCACTGTAATCCAACATTTTCTGCGATTGTATGAGTTTCCAAAAAATATTATGTGAAAGAAAACAAGGAAAAAGATGATTATTTTTCTCCTTTTATGAAGCTCATAAACTCATAAACAGGTCTGTAAATATCACCGTCACTCGCATGCAGTAAAACACTAACACAAGTAAATAAATTCATTGACCAAAATGTACATTTATCATCGCCCAGTTTCAGACACATGTCAAAGGAATGTGTTTTAGTATAATATGATATAATAATATCACATTCATACTGCAACTAACCTCTCAGATCATCGACAGACAACTGAGTCGGCTTCATCGAACTTACAGTACGTATTAGTGTTTATTAACTGTAAGAAAGGAACAGAAACCGACAAATGTCTCGATACATCGAGACTCCTGTCTGACCACAGAAATCCCATCTGATGTTTTCTCCAAGAAGTTTACAGTAAAACTCCGTTTCAGACCTGTAATGTAAATGACAAGTGATGCACCTGTACGCTCAATGCAACAACATGTGAGCCACTGATACAAGCTCAGCTATAGATGAATATATATTATTCATTTAAACTCCTGCTTCTTTCCTCCAAAGCTGTTTCTAATAAATCTGAATGTATTTTTCTGTGTTTGATGTCTAATTTGTTATTTAAATGTTTCTGTGTATTTATGAGTGGATATGAATATATGGACGCTGACTGTTGACGTGAGGTTAATTTGTAATTAGCTGGTTAATTGTCAGCATGTGGAGGAGCTGATGACACAGAATTACCTGTATTTAAACACCTGTGGGTCTGCTGACGCTGTACACTGTTGAGCCAATGAATAAGGAAATCAACTGATTCTGGATCTGCTGTTGCAGGACTGCAGGCCTGAGTGCTCTTTGTTTTTTCTTATTGTGTTGAGGAGGCTGACACACAGTGCAAACGTAATAACATGTCATGTGTTAATGTTTATAGTTTTATATGTAAATTCTCAGCTGAGAAACATAGTTGGTTATTAGGAGATTCTATTTCCCTCGGTTTTGTCTGGCAGGCTATCCCAGAGTGGAGGTCTTAAACCCAGGCTCAGAATACAAAACCTTTGGACCGAGCTGGCCCTCCAGAGACTCGGGAGGGATCTGGTCCAGGTCCTCGGTCAGCGTCCAACATCTGGAGCGGTTTACAGTCTCAAATTTCTCTGACCAAACTGTTGACAACTGACAATGAAATATAATCAACATTAAAACTGACTGATGCTAAATATATAATAAATAATAATATATGCTGAAGAACAGACCACATCTTCAAACAGCTTTCCATGTTTTGAACTTTTTAACTTCATTATATAAAGAAAAAAGAAGTTTCTCCGACATAAAACGGCATTTTTGTATCTTAAGCTAATCTTAAGCTAACGTAACATTACTTAGGACTTTTGTGAAATGTTAAGATAATGTTACGTTAGCTTTGTGTTTTGTTAACTAGTGTACAATTACTGGTAGCTTAGCCCTGTTAATGCTGTGCTAGCTTAGTGTTCTTTTAGCTAGTGTACCATTACTGGTAGCTTAGGCCTGCTAATGTTTTGTTAGCTTTGTGTTGTTTTAGCTTTTTCTTTTAACAATTTTCTCCCCTCAAAGGTATTTTTCATAAACTGTAGATGTTTTGTTGAATTTGAATAATTGAGTTTGTTTGTGAAATCTTAATGTTTTGTTAGCTCAGTGCTCTATTAGCTTTATGCTCTGTTAGCTTATCTTCATCTGCCGTTCCCCTGCTAGAAAGCATTGACATTATATCAGTTATCATTGTATTATTAATGATATTTTATCATTATGTTATGTACTATTTTGTTAATTAATCTTGTTTAAATTTGTAGAATATGAATTTTCTCATTTGGACTGATTTGTTTAGGTGTCACAGAGGCTTCCTGCAGCGTGTCGGTCGGAAACAAGCTCCATTCATTTGCATATGTTTATTTTCATGCGTAACAATGTAAGTTATGCACTTTTTACACTAAAAAAGCTTTGAATTACAATTGTAAAAGATTTTGTTATTAGTTGTGTGTTTAGCACATCATGATGTTATACATTGTAATGTCCTTACAGTAACTTGACTCGTAGCGTTATCAGAAATCTCTGTGGCGTTTAACAGACTTTAGCTTCTTTTTGTTTGATATTGTTCTGTTTTCACCAGATGGAGAAATGAACGGCTGGACGGAGCCAAGGTTTCAGATTTGTGCTTTATTTCTAACAAAAGATAAACAGCTTTGACACTTCAGCAGACGTAAAGAACTGAAGGAGAAAACTACCTGAAGTCCCATAAAAGTTCTCAGTCAGAGAAAAGACAAGTGGACGGAGGGACGGACGGATCTGAACGGGACAAACCTTCAGTCTGATACGTCTGATATGGATTCACACACTCGTCCATCAAGTGATTAAAAGTTGTTTCTGTCTTTAATCAGCTGATGGGTGTCCAACATGTCGTCCTGAGGGGATAATTAAGAATCAGCTGCTGGTGGAGAGTTAATGTGAGTCATATCTAACAGAATTCATTAACAGCACTTTACTGAGTCACAGTCAGGTGTTTTCAGTTCTGCTGTGAGATGGAGTGGTTTCTTCTGCTGGTTTTAAAGGAACAATCCCTCAAAAAAGATTTTTAATAGTCTTTGATAATTCTAACAATAACTGGATCTGTCCGTGTGCCTTCAGCGTCACGCAGCCCGAGATGATAAATGGATGTTTCTGCATTATGGATGGATGTTTTGTTGGGACAATGTTCATCCGAGCACTTAGTCTTTCCAAACCTGATGAGCTCCTCCTTCAGGTTTCTGCCCCATTTCCCTCCACTCCTCCTCTTCTTCTGGATATACATCTGCAGGAACATAAATGTTTAAATCAAGTGTTTTGTTTGAGCAGCAGTTTGTTTTGTCATTAAAATGGAAGAGCAGCTGACATTGCTCATGTCCTTCTGAAAGACAATTCTGCTAAGTGAAATTAAAGTAAAATATTAATCGGTTAAGTTAATTTATATTCATGTAACACTTTTCATACAACAGCTCAAGCCAAAGTGGCGTCTAATCCTGAGACAGTTGAGGAAATAATCACTCCACAAGCTTTTGAATTGCTGCATCAAATATGTACTGATGGGTGTGAAAAGGCCAAAGATTCAGAGGAGTCGTCTCCGAGATTATTAGATCATTTGTCTGACGTTTGAGTTTATCAGAATCAGAATCAGAAATACTTTATTGATCCCCGGGGAGAAATTGTACAGTACCGGTGCTCCCATTCAAGAGTAGAAAGTAGCATAAATTTAGAAATAAAAGAAATAAAATAAAGATAAAAATAAATATATACATATATACACATTTACAATAATAAAAATATACACATATACAATAAAGTGCACAGCTTGTTTCTGCTGCCCCCAAGTGGCCAAACATTACATCAATGCAGGGTTTTGGTGTTTTTAAAAAAAAAGGAAGTTGTGCCAAAAAAACAACAACTTTTACAGTTTTACAGGAAACAAAAACAGCTTTTCCTGTCTCCATCTTGTCGCATCAGATTTGTCATCTTTTATGATGACATAAATATCAATTCTCTTTCTCTTCTTCATGTTTACAGTTTCAGACATCTCTGTGTTCCTATTGGCCAACTTCAAACGTCTACGCTCATTTTAGTTCCCATATGCACCACGTTCATTTTCGTTCTTGAACTCACCACGCTCATTTTGAAAGAATCCTATCTTTGGGTAGATGTTCTTCAGGTGCCGCCAGTAGAAGCTGAAACAGAAACACCAGTTTTTTCACCAGTTTTTAACCTGCTGACACATTGAGACGCTCCGTCAGTCGTCAGCGACCTCCTGCGGGGCCACAGACCTCAGGTTGGGCCCCTGTGCTGGTTTATCTGCAGCCTGATGGCTCCCAGCGGGAGAATTCAACATAATAGTTCTTCTGAAGGTAGCACTGTCATTTAAATTGCTAATTATGATGGTGATAGAACAAATAAATAAAACATGACCTTAGCGTGTTTTTATCTCTCACTGTAAAAACTGGACGACAGTAAATCTGCTCCAATCGTCTGTCAGCGTCCGACTCTGCTGATGACTCGTCTGTTGTCGGGTAGATGCAGTCATTGTTTTATCAGCTGCTCTGTAAATGTCAGACTGGAAACGACGTGTTTAATATATTTTAATATAGTTTAAGATTTGATGGTTTTTAACAGAACAGTTCTAAGATTATTAATGTTACTTAATGACTTTTGGATGTTTCTTGTTTTTCATTCTTTATATTTAATTTTTAACGTAACGTTCTTCAAACCTCATTTAATGTATGACTTTTTTTGTCTCTATAAAGTTATATATAGTTGCTATATAGCTGCTATTTATGTTGGCTTATATAGTGTTTAGTACATTTCTACTTTTTTGTGCTTATTAGTGTATCGAGGATGTTCATAATGTACTCTATACATCATATATATATATATATATATATATATATATACACATACATCAAGCATCAGTTTGAATGTTTGAGCTCAAACACAGGAACCTTTAATCTGCACACACAGACTTGAATATGAACTCAGTTTATAATTGAAAAACAACCTCAAACTTTTCTTAATTTTCCAGATGTGTGACCACTTAAATAAACATTAAATGAAATGATTAAAAGCTTTAATCCTGAAAGTGAGATCAGATTGAGGAGCAGAAGTCACATTTAAAGCTTAACTTTGGTCGTTTACAGATCAAAATCAGCTGTTTGTGATTCATCATCAGTTTAAGGATCATGAATGACGGACAGACAGAAGCAGTCTTTAAATGTGGTTCATTTTCATGTTATTTATTCTATAAAGCTCACAGAAGGTTTTACTGCTTCTTGAGAGCTTAAAGTTCACTGAAACGTCTCTGATCACCTTCACAGCTTCATGTTTCATCAGTGTTCAACAACTTGAGGATTTGTCTCTAATCTTTATTAACAAAGTCAATTACCAGTGCAGAAGCGTTGGTCGCTGTAAAGTCACATCTTCATCTCAGACACAGAGTCCTGCACAAAGACGCATCAAACATAAAACATGTTAAGCTGCCGTGAAAAGAGCTCAGCATCATCCTGTTTGCAGCGTGACACTCAGCGGGACCTCCTCCTCCTCCTCCTCCTCCTCATCCTCCACCGCCGCCTCCTCCACATCAAGATACAGGAGGCCTCAGAGGGACAAACCAACACTGGCCTGATTTGAATTATATTTACAACTTCAATAAAAGGAGGCTTTATTGGAATTATTATCATAAATATCAAGGGAGGATCACATGATTCTCTCCAGGTTGAACGAAGGTTCGGTCACAGCAGCATTTAGAAATCAGCTGATTTCAAAGGAAATTCACACAATTTGTTTGGTGTCATCTTTGGTGAACTGCCACACACGACGTTTCACAAGTGTGAGCCTGACAATCAAAATGGAGGACGCTATCGTAGCTTATTAGCTGTGTGAATCACCATCAGTTGAACTGAAGCTCTGTCAGAGTGTAAACTGCTCCACAACAGAGACCTGAGACAGCAGGACATCAGACTGATGTTTCTGGAATAAGCTTATTCTTCCATTAGCCACCAAGCCAACAAGCTTGGAGAACTTATCTTCTCCTCTTTAGTAACTCTTTATTGAATGAAACGAAGAACAATCCTGATGTCAGGGGACATTTCGAGTGACTAGCGTTAGCATGTTCCTGGCTCAAGAGTCTGTTTCATCTGTTAGTTCACCAACTAGCCCTGCGAGTAGTCACCATGTCAAGCTACTAGCATTGCTTGTTATCGCAAAGATGCACAAATGAATTTCACTTTGTGGTGTGAGCAGAACTTCAGTCCTCTAAAACTATGAAACTATACAGTTTTAAAGTTTTAAGGTCATTGGGCCTCAAGAAACACTTGTATGAACAGATTAGTTTACAGGTGCCCCGTACGAACTCTTTAAGAGAAGTTGTAGCAGTCACATATTTCCTTGTATTAAGTGCTTTACAGAACGAAACTGACGAGTGGTACGAGTCATGTACAGAAAGTCTACAGCAATAAAATAACAACTAGTGTGTACTGTATCAGTGCGACGTGCATGATGGCTGCCAAAAGGTTTGACAACTTTGGATCTTATTCCCATGTTGTTTTGTCATGATAATTTAAGACAATCGGATTATCATCATGTTGTTCAAGAATAACAGACACAATATTACTGTTGATAGTGTTCAAATATCACATACATACATATATACATATCTGATCCAACCAGAGGGAAGAAACAGCAGTGTGAGGTGGGCTGAGGATAAACTTCCCTAAATTTCCCTGAAACAAAGAAAAGAAAAGAAATAAATCAGTAAAGAGAGTTTCCTTCATGCAGGATCCATGTGGCGCTCTGATGCAATATTGATGACCTTCCTCGTCTCCTGACGACCTCCGTTTGGTCGTCTCATGTTTTATCAAAGATTCATGAAGCTCTGCGTCCCCTCACCCTCCTCCCTCAGATCCCATAATGCATCTGTAATGTTCTGTCAGGTGAGGCATGATGGGAGCGGTGATGATGGAGTGAAGCTCCTGGAGGGACGGAGGAGATAACTTCTGATCACAGGCAGCTTTTTCTTCTCTTCCTCTAAAGTTTCTGTCCATCTGAAACTGACAGGAGCCTGAAGTGGAGCCCTGAGGAACGCCGAGTTGTTTCTACTTTCTCTCTCATCTCGGTTTTTCTGTCACTGTCTCCTACATGAGACTGTTCCTTTTGTGACACAATACAGTATTTTCTGCCTTCTGGAATGACTTTTGACGCCACTATCAGCAGTGTATATATTTTGTATTGGTAATCTTTTTAAGAGATTTGTTTGTTCGAGTCCTCCAAGTCAGATTCAGTAAATTGTCTCAGCTTGATGAATGCCACCAGCTCTTGAGTGGATGCGAGATCGTCAGATTTGATCATCATTATAAAGCTTCCTGTTCTGCTCAAGCTTTCATTCACAAAAATGTTACCAAGAGTAAAGAGAAGGATTTCACACTGCAGAAATCAGCGGCTGGAAACAAAACAACTTTTATCATTTTATTAAAAGTAAGAAGCTCAGGGAATGGTGCAGAGGTCTGCTTTCTAGTTCATTGTCCTGATATTCATCTCTCTGTCCTCCATCGTTCAGTCTCTCACTCTTTGTTTTACTGTCTTCTCGACTCTTCTTTCACTCTTTCTTGCTGCATCATCCCTTCTCTCTGTGCTCTCGGCCTCCTGTTGTTTTCTTATTTATCACCATCGCTAATATCTCTCACCTCTCTCCTCCTCATCTCCCCCCTGAGCCTCACCTCCCTCCCTCCTTCACCTGTTCTTCTTTTCTTTCTCCTCCATGTTCCCTCATCGTGCCCACCCCCCCCCACCTCCTTTCCTCCCCCCTTCCCTCATTAACACTGAGCCCTGATGGATGTCGAGGCGAGGCCCGGCTCACCCTCAACATCATTCTCGCCCCTGTTGCTCTGTGTAGGAAACCCCTCACCTCTCGGCAGGGGTGGCAGTCGAAGTGGCCGTTTGGTTCCCACCGGAACCACCCGCCATCTGCCACCACCCTCACCCCCCCTGCAGCAGCTCGCCACAACCACCACCGCCGCTGGAGCCCGGCGACTCCCGATACAGCTGGAACACCGAGGTGATGATGGGAAGGAAGACCTCCTGCTGCATTCAGGACCCACAGGGAAGATCGTATATATGAGTTTAATACGAGAAAATAAGAGACGCTAAAGGGAAGAAAATACTACAGGAGCTACTGTTGAGGGCAGAGTTAATATGGTCAGTACTGCAGGAAATACGCAACATACTCCAACAACTAGCCTACAGGTATGTTCAGTGTTTGTATGTTCAGTGTTTGTATGTTCAGTGTGTTTGTATGTTCAGTGTGTTTGTATGTTCAGTGTTTGTATGTTCAGTGTTTGTATGTTCAGTGTGTTTGTATGTTCAGTGTTTGTATGTTCAGTGTTTGTATGTTCAGTGTGTTTGTATGTTCAGTGTTTGTATGTTCAGCGTTTATATGTTCAGTGTTTGTATGTTCAGTGTTTGTATGTTCAGTGTTTGTATGTTCAGTGTGTTTGTATGTTCAGTGCTTGTATGTTCAGTGCTTGTATGTTCAGTGTTTGTATGTTCAGCATTTGTATGTTCAGTGTTTGTATGTTCAGTGTGTTTGTATGTTCAGTGTTTGTATGTTCAGCATTTGTATGTTCAGTGTTTGTATGTTCAGTGTGTTTGTATGTTCAGTGCTTGTATGTTCAGTGCTTGTATGTTCAGTGTGTTTGTATGTTCAGTGTTTCTATGTTCAGCGTTTGTATGTTCAGCGTTTGTATGTTCAGTGTTTGTATGTTCAGTGTGTTTGTATGTTCAGTGTTTCTATGTTCAGCGTTTGTATGTTCAGTGTTTGTATGTTCAGTGTGTTTGTATGTTCAGTGTTTGTATGTTCAGTGTGTTTTTATGTTCAGTGTGTTTGTATGTTTAGTGTTTGTATGTTCAGTGTGTTTGTATGTTCAGTGTGTTTGTATGTTCAGTGTGTTTGTATGTTCAGTGTTTGTATGTTCAGTGTGTTTGTATGTTCAGTGTTTGTATGT
Organism: Enoplosus armatus; assembly: GCF_043641665.1. Lineage (NCBI taxonomy): Eukaryota > Metazoa > Chordata > Actinopteri > Centrarchiformes > Enoplosidae > Enoplosus > Enoplosus armatus. The sequence goes on along the minus strand of NC_092189.1, from coordinate 25,186,888 downwards.
TCAGCGTGTATGTTCAGTGTTTGTATGTTCAACACACTGAACATACAACACACACGCTCTCAGTGTTTGAGTCTCAGCCCATCGTGTTGCTGCTGATACTGATAATGATGATGATGATGATGCAGATGACCACACAGTCATTATCATTCACTACACTCCCACAATCCTCTGCTCCAACTCCAATTACCGTGTGATTGTATGCTTGGCATGGAAAACATAATTAACAACCTGCGTCTCTGCCAACCTAAGCAGCCAACACGCTGTTTGTGTAGAACGTCGATCTGAACGCAGGAAAGCAAACACAACAGCAGCAACAACAACAACACAAACAGCAGCGTGTGTTCGAGTTCAGAGGCAGAGCGGCGGCTCGGCGCTCCCGCGAGACCGCCTCGATTCGCCGTAATGGCGGCGGCGGCTCGGCGCTCTTCCCTCTGATGGACTGCAGGCTGCTGAGGGAGGACTCTTTGTGGTGTGGACAAGAGGAATTATGGGAGAGCACGCCAAGAGAGGCCTGGGGGGATGCATGGATGTGTGTGTGTTATCAGGTCTGTTTTAAAACACACACTGAAGATTATCTGTGTATCAGAAACACAAATGTGACGTTAAAGGCTGCTTGTTAAAGTGCATGATGAGTTCGGGTGCAGACACGTACGTCATGACATATGTGTGTGTGTGTGTGTGTGGTCCAGTCTGACATTGATGACCCCCGACACAGTTTCTGGTTTTAACATATGTAACTTTCTTTTGATGAGAACAGCTCATCATGTTGTAACTAGGAAGGTTTCATGTTATCACCAGAGAAGTCGTCATAATGAGACGTTCACCTGCTCTCATGAGAAGAATGAGAAGTTCCGTAATATTACGAAACAGAATAGTTTGGTATGTAGTAATAACAAACATGTGTCATTATGACGTGACAAGGAACAAGTTTCTATTTTGTTGTCATGGTGGCAGCAATGCACGATCGTCCTTAAGACAAAATAATACTAATAACACAAGTCAGAATCAGGACAGACGAGCAGAGACAGTCACGCATAACCTGTGGTTGAGTATTTTACTGTAAACATCATCATCATCATCATCATCATCAACACAAACATGAAGACAAAAAACACACTGAAACAGAGGAACACAAATGTGTTCAGTGCAGACAGGATCAGAAACGAATGAACGAATCCATCATATCTCAACAGCAGAGGATGTGTGTGTGTGTGTGTGTGTGTGTGTGTGTGTGTGTCTTGTAGATTCAGCAGAAAGAGGCTGCAGCTTCTTCTTCTCTTTTTATTTATCGGGTGGCAGCGAGTCGCTGCTGCTTATTTACAGCAGATTGTTTCTCCAGATGTTTTACAGGAGAGAAATCCCCAAACACACACACAGTCCTGTCTCTGTCCAGATGGAAGTCATTCTTTATAAGACTCCATAATCTGTCTCTCTCTCTCTGTGCGAGAGGAAGCAGAGGGAAGGTGGAAGTGAAGCGTCTCCTCCTCTTCGTGTCACTGATGTTCTCCAGTCGCGTCGACGTGTTTTCAGTGAAACCTTTCAGGTGAAGTAACACTGAGAGGTCCAACTGTCACTCAAGGTCCACTTACCAGCTTTTCTCTGGGACTTTCAACCACATCTCAGTCAGCACGTGAAGTTGTTGTCCAACGTCGTCTTTTTTCCTGACAGAATGCAGATTCACTTTCTCTCCTGGTTTTAATGACATTACTATTTCTGCAGCTGTTACTGTTTTAAAGTCCAACTGAAATCAAACAGCCTTCTTGTGTCTGCTACAGCAACATGTCCGCTCTGTAAATCACGAGTGTTCTGCTGTGAGAAGAAAAAGTTTTAGGTCCATGATGGCGCCCCCTACCTTTTAATGAATTCAGATTTGGAATCCTGTTTCGAGCTGACCTGAACCAGACTGTGTGTAAATGTCAACATGGTGTTTTAGTGTGTTCTGAAAACACTGTTGTGTTTCTACTTCAGACGTGTCCCAGTTTTAGCTGCTCAGCTAAACTGTTAGCTAACCTGTACTAACATTTTTAGCTGTTAGCTTTAACCTTCTCCGTCTATATTTGACTTATTAGAAACGTAGATATTTATCAGACCTTTATCATTTAAGATATTCAGTGTTCAGAAAATTCAGAAACAAGTCGTAACTTTGATATTCAATTTGTGTAAAGAAGAGAAGAATTAAAGAGGAGCAAAACATCAACGTGCATAACAAAGAGATTTCATAATATTCCCAAAGCTTTTATTGGAAAAACATCCACCTCTGTGAAGTCCAAGTTTCCTGTGAGATTTCCCTAAAACAAGAGCTGATTTTCAAACTGAACTACAATGAAAAAGCTTTGTTCTGTCTTTGTATCGCTGCTCCTCTCAGTCAGTGTGGGCGAGGGGGAGAAAAATAACAACACCCTCCCCAAAAAAGAAGAAATGGCAGATTGATGAAAAGCCAAACTAGTCCCAGGACAACACATTCTTCTTCTCTCCACAATATTAAAAACTCCCACACGTTTCAGGAGGAGGGCAGAATTAGCCTTGCCGGGACGCACTGTAAGCTGCCGTAATGACTCATTTGTTTCATCCTGATAGACGGAAGAGGACCTCGCTCAAGAAAAGCTGCAGACGGCGATGAAAGGCGGCGGGCGAAGGACGACTCCACGATCACAGAGAAGGACCGCCAGGGTCGCTCCGAGGGGCGACGAGTAAAAAATAAAATCCTCTAAACAACAAGCCAACGCGTGCACACACACACACACACACACACACACACACTTTGAAGCTGCTGTTAAACTGTGAGCAGGAGGGCAGGTGGTGCTGATGAATATTCAGACAGAGAGTCGACGCTCGGCTGCCAAACAAACCGCCTGTTGGCCTTCTGTCACCTTCTGATAGAGTAGTGACAAACACGTGATCAGCTGACCACAAACACGTGATCAGCTGAGCACACACACGCGATCAGCTGAGCACAAACACGCGATCAGCTGACCACAAACACGCGATCAGCTGACCACAAACACGCGATCAGCTGACCACAAACACGTGATCAGCTGAGCACAAACAGGCGATCAGCTGAGCATGTAGTTAAGTACAAATTCAAGGTACTTGTACTTGAGTATTTTATGCGAGTATTGTACTTTTACTGCAATACATTAATCTGACTGCATTAGTTACTTTACAGATTACCTTCCTGTCCACTGAAAATCTTGTACCTCCAGATGTTTGTGAGGAACCACGTATCTCCAGATGTTAGTGATGAACCACGTATCTCCAGATGTTAGCGATGAACCACGTATCTCCAGATGTTAGCGATGAACCACATATCTCCAGATGTTTGTGACGAACCACATATCTCCAGATGTTAGTGACGAACCATGTATCTCCAGATGTTTGTGAGGAACCACGTATCTCCAGATGTTAGTGATGAACCACGTATCTCCAGATGTTAGCGATGAACCACATATCTCCAGATGTTTGTGAGGAACCACGTATCTCCAGATGTTAGTGATGAACCACGTATCTCCAGATGTTAGCGATGAACCACATATCTCCAGATGCTTGTGACGAACCACGTATCTCCAGATGTTAGTGACGAACCATGTATCTCCAGATGTTTGTGAGGAACCACGTATCTCCAGATGTTAGTGATGAACCACGTATCTCCAGATGTTAGCGATGAACCACATATCTCCAGATGCTTGTGATGAACCACGTATCTCCAGATGTTAGCGATGAACCACATATCTCCAGATGCTTGTGACGAACCACGTATCTCCAGATGTTTGTGACGAACCACGTATCTCCAGATATCTCCATGTGCAGAGTACATGTTATTATTCCTGAACTTCACAGTCAGCATTTATCTCCGTGATGATGATGATGATGAAGCAGAGTCACCTTGAGTCCTCTCAGGTATCAGAGGACAGTCAGGCACAGAGACACATGACGACATGTTCTCAGGTTCACCGATCTGACGGATCAGATCCAGGTCGAATAGTTTTCAGTACAAACAAAGATAAAGACATTAAAACTGAAGTGTCCAACATGTGCCGACTGTGCGTGAACAGCCCTGTAGATTCTCATTAGCTGTCAGCTTCAAACAGCCTCCCACGAACACGCTCGTCCAGATGATCCTGGCTGCTGTTTCCTCCTCAGGTTAATATCTCCTCCATTAAAACTCTCCCAGGAGCCTCCTGACGGTCCACAGAGATCCTCTCTGCTTCCCACGTTCCTCTCTGGGCTCAGAGAGACCAGCTGCTGCTGCGGGACACTGAACCCAACAGGCCACCGTACTGACACCATCTGTGGAGGAAACACCACCGCTGAAGAGAGGTGAGCTGGTCTGAAGGTCACTGCTGGGCTTAAAGTCCAACTCAAACTGAATCGCTTGTGTGTGTCTGAATACAGTTTCAGTATCCGTCCACATAGATGAAGACCTTATTCTCATAAAGCAGACCCAGAATCAGCTTTATTGACCTCATATGTGAGCGCACAGAAGGAGTCTGACTCCAGTTTGAAGTTGCTCTCAATGTTGCACAGAACAATTTACAGGAAGATAGAAACAGACAAAATAAACAACGTGCGTATATGTGAAAGCACCATCACACAGTATCTGTTTACAAGTCAAGTGTCTCTGGAAACAAACACTGAAGAGGATGCACTGCCCGGGAATCGAACCCAGCTCACAAGAGTGGGAGTCTTGCATGATACCACTACACCAGCAGCACTGTAGACAACCTCATGAGAGCAGACGGTCACACTGAGCCAATCAGCAGCCTGCTGCACAACACAACAACCAACAACCACCGCATTAGCTTCATGCTAACGTGTCTTCTTATCTGACGTCCGCTTCCACTTGAGCTGCTGATGTAGTAAGCCCTTCAGACAGTGAGTGGATATCATCAGAGTGACAGAGTTACGCTGCAGGAGGAGGAAAGATCACGGACACATTTACACCTTTTCAACATCTGGCTAGAATGAGCCTCAGACCTCCTCCAGAGGCTCGGATGTCTTGAATGCTTCTTGGATGCGTTTCCACTCTGAGCTGCGTCTCTTCTGTGAAGGGTTTTTATTTAAAGAACAGCTCCTCTGCTGTAAATCAGATTCAGCCACAGACAGAAACACTCACAGCTGCTGAACATTAGCGCTGGTGGTTTATGGTCGGCCTGTTAACGTGCTGCGTGTTGTGGAGGCGCAGAATAATTCAGACTGACTGGTTTACAGTGTAGGTGACAGCGTGTGGAGCATGTGGGCAGCAGATGATCCGGCTGAACTCGAGCAGCAGCTCCATCAGACTGAACGTCACAGTCACATTCAACCTGTCACTTTGAAATCACTAAGTCACGTCTGCATCTGTCCTCTCAAAGTGACATTTCTTGTCTTTCAGAAGCTTCCCGGGAACAATAACATGCTGATGTCACTTCCTGCAGCTGAGTGGAAACAGGTCTGCTGTTATTTCATGCCGAGCTGTCGAGGATCAAATTAAGACACGTTTCAGCGTCTCCCCTGATGATCGTATTAATGAAAGCTGCAGCAGAGAAGTTCAGGAAATTCACACAAACTAAACAGGCTGACCTCGTGTGTCTGAGGAGAAACGAGAAGTGATACGAATATTAAAACACACGCAGTTTGGGAAATCTTCTCATTCAACTTCAATATCAACTTATTATCTGATGTTGAAACATTTAGCCTACTTTAAAGCTATTAAAGGCCCATCCAGCTGGGAACATGCTAACATGCTAACACTAGCCACCACAACATCTCACTGAGCTTCTTTCTATTTTTAGGAGTGATCTGAGATCAATAATTATTAGGTATGATCTGTGATCAATACGTCGGTGATCAGTGTTTAGAGTTACAGCTGATGGACAATCATCAGATTATTACACATGATGTTCAGAGTGTCTGTGGCCGATCAGTTATTCTGATTGAATCCTGTATTGAGACACTACACTGCAGTCATACTGTAACTTTCTGTTGTCATGGTAACCAACATGCTGACCTTGTAAACATTACTTGAAAAAAGAAAATGATGCTAACGTTAATCGTTAGCAATATTTTGGTGCGTTGGTGGTTAGCAATGTGGCACAGGAGGTGGAGCGGGTTGGAGATTCGATCCCTGGGTCCTCCCGTCCACAAGTGTCCTTGAGCAAGACACTGAACCCTGATGGAGGCCATCGTGTGTGTTGATGAGACCAAACTGTGAAGAGCTTTATAAGAAGTGTGTTTGCACTTTCCTGTATCGCTGCTGTCTTTTGTGAACTACATTAAGAGTTAAAAAGGTAAAGGTGTGAGGACCCCCCCATCTGTTACACAATAGTTCTGTCGTGAACATTTAAACTGTGACGAGTTGTTTTTCAGGAGCCAGTGAGTGGACTCAAAAAGCATTACCAGTTTCTTTTATTTCAGGGGGAGAGAGGGCTGCTGGGAAATGTGGTTCTCATTTGTAGAAACATGAGTGCTGACAATTAACTGATATTAGAAACTCTAAAAATCAGCTGTGTGTGTGTGTGTGTGTGTGTGTGTGTGTGTGTGTGTGTGTGCCCTGCAGGATTAGATGATGATGAAATAATACGGAGCAGCAGAGAGGCTGTTTTTTTCTTCATGCAGTCCACATGGACTGTGGCGGTCTCTGATAAATGGATCCTCAGCTGTCAGGACCTGAAACTTCTTCCAGCTGTGAACACTTATGATGTCACACAGGACGCCGTCTATCTGCCTCGCCATCACTGTCGCCGCCTCCACATGACTTCCACCTCTGAGCTGCAGGAACGGTCAGATCTGCAGGAAGGTGGTGGGATGATAATCAGACATTTGGGGCAGAAACTTGATTTATTTTGTGGGAGGAGTTTGTTTCAGAAAGAGTTATTTTTCCTGTAGTCAGTGGATGTGAAACATGAAAACATCTACTTCTTTGTTTAAAAAGTCAAAGCTTCAAGCTTCCTGTGGACAGAAAGACTGAAGGAGAGACGTCAACTACGACTCCCAGGGTGCATTTCACTAACAAACATCCAATCACAGAGCTTCGCACTCCACTTTAGCCGACGCTAAAGATGACGATGTGGAGAAATCTGATTTTATCATCAGTCACTGCTCCTCGTGCACGCTGCCCATACAAGTACTCTCACAGCTTTTTAGTGGAAATACTCAAGTACAAGTACCTCAAAACTGTACTTAAATACAATATATGAGTCAATGTACTTTACTTTCCACCCCTGGCTGGTCTGTAATCTGAACACCAAAATATTCTAAATCAGGGAAAAGATGAGTAGAAAGTAGAAGACGACCTCACGTCTGGGTCCACCTCCAGCTGCTGAAACACTGAACCTGGTCAGCTGACAGTCAACACACCTGGACTCTCTCCCAGAGATACAGTCTGCAGGCGGATCCGCTCCATCAGAACAAGATCAGAACAAGATCTCCACGACCGTGACGTCCAAACTCTCACCGGGTTTCAGACGCTTGTTAATTAATTGTCTCTGCACTAACATCTGTCGTCTCTGGAGTCCCACTGCGCGCTGCTGCGATTCAACATTTATACACGAGTCTTTACAGCATCCGCGCTTTTAATGATGAAGCATATGGAAAACAGCCGGCTCTCAGCTGTGACTCGAAAACAACGAAATGTTTTTAGAAACGTAGTAAATGAGGAGTTGTGGACAGCAGCCATGTGCATGATAGTTTCAGGTTTGATCTCGTATTAAACGCAGTATAAGAATAAAACTTAAACGTAAAGCGCGTGAACTCAACCGGGAGGTTCTCACATTCAAGTGAAATCCGAAAACTCAAAACCACAACCTAAATAAAACTTAACCAAACCCCTGAAAACTGTGTCACACACAGTTTGTGTTGTCAAAAATAAAAATACGTACTATTGTTATTAAAAACCAGGCTGGACCTTTTCGTGGTTCTCGTTAGCTAACAGAGCAGGAAGTGTTCCGTCTTCAGATACGACAGGAGGAGGTTCATATTCTGTATAGAACACAGAGTTCACCTCACAGGCCTCAGATCAGTCCTCCTGTAGGAGACTGACTTTGTGTTCTGTCAGTTTATGAATGCTGCTGGATGTTCAGGACACTGAGGACAAGTCTGCAGTGATTCAGTGTGTGTGTGTGTGTTAACATACTGTTGGAGTTAAAACTAATCCATTTCTGTCCTACAGTTGTTCTGATGTTGAGCTTTGAAACTGTAGTTGACAAAATCTCCAACCTCAAGGTCCATTCAGGTCCACGTCGTCATGTCAGAGTCGGCCATATTGTCAGTGCACACGTTCAGTGCCGGAACAAAGAAATGCAGGACAGCATCTAAAAAACAGTGTGAGGACAGTGTGAAGACAGTGAGGACAGTGTAGGGACAGTGTAGGGACAGTGTGAGGACAGTATGAAGACAGTGAGGACAGTGTAGGCACAGTGTGAGGACAGTGTGAGGACAGTATGAAGACAGTGAGGACAGTGTATGGACAGTGTGGGGACAGTGTCAGTGTGTGTGTGTGTGTGTGTGTGTGTGTGTGTATCAATGTGTGTGAGTGGTGTGTGTGTCAGTTTGTGTCAGTGTGTGTGTGTTTGTGTGTGGTGTGTGGGTGTGTGTCAGTGTGTGTGTGTGTCAGTAGTGTGTCTGTGTGTGTGTGGTGTGTGTGTGTGTGTGTGTGTGTGTGTGTGGGGTGTGTGTGTGTGTGGGGTGTGTGTGTGTGTGTGTGTGTGTGTGTGCGTGTGTGTGTGTGTGTGTGTGGGGTGTGTGTGTGTGTGTGACTTCCTGTGGTCTCATTATGTTTGCCCCGTTTCCCTCCAGCGAACATCAGATGTAACAAAACCAGAGGACAAAATAAGAGCATTACTTTTTAAAGACGTGTCCTGAAGATGGGAGACGATGATGCGCGCTGACAGCGGCTGCTAATTGGAGTAAATTAATTTACCTCGGGCGCCGATGTTCGCACAAAGCGCCGCTCGCCGCGTGAATAAGTGATGATCGGCAGCGCCCGTATAAGCCCCGACTTTTTGAATCATTTAACGCCGCAATCTGCTAATTAGCAGGGAGAAAAGCCAGCTTTCAGCCACAATTAAGATAGGCCTCTGTCAGTCAGGGGGGTGGAGGGAGGGGTGGGGTTGGTGGAGAGGGAGCGCTTCATTTATTCATCCTCTGAGCAGATGCTGAGTGCAGTGGGGGTTTGGATGGAGAGATGCAGGGATGGAGAGGAAGAGCTGAGGGATCTGAAGGGCTTGGATGGCGGGGGGGGGGGGGGGGGGGGGGGTTGGGGTTGGTGTGTGGTTGAGGAGAAGTTTTCCAACCCCCCCACCCCCTCCACCACCACCTCTCCCCTCTTTTTCTTCCTCTTCTTGTCCTGTGAGCCTCAGAGGAAGGCGAGCAGCGAGGAGGGCCCGCCACCAACCAAAACAAAAGCAAAACAAAAGACCTGATATGTTGGGAGGCGGGGTGGAGGAGGAGGGGGCTGTAAGAGAGTGGGTTGGGTGGGGGGGTTAGAGGAAGGTGGTGTTAGCACTTTAGCATCTAGAGGCAAACACACACACACACACACACACACACACACATACACAGAGGGTTCCTGTTTCACACGCCGAGTGTTAACCAGTTGTACAGCCCAAGGTCAAACACGGCCCCGCAGGTTCCCCAGGTCATAACACCACCCACCCCCGCCCCCCACCCTCCTCCACCCAGCAGCAGCTCAGCCTGGCACAGATTCAACTGAGCGCGCTCGTGGTGGATCTCACTTTAAAGTGTAAAATCCCAGCGTCCCCCGGCTCAGTGACTGAACGCGAAGCTGCTGCTCGACTCTTTGTTTCAGTTTGTTTATCTGCACACTTTAAAACCAGGTTCAGCTGCGGTTTAAGCTTCTGTAGAGGTCTGGACATTTTCACTTCTGAAACTGTCTACAGACCTGAATGTACTCCTGGTCTACAGACTAAAGGCCTGGATCGTCTCCTGGTCTACAGACTAAAGGGCTGGATGGACTCCTGGTCTATATGTACTCCTGGTCTACAGACTAAAGGGCTGGATGGACTCCTGGTCTATATGTACTCCTGGTCTAGAGACTAAAGGGCTGGATGGACTCCTGGTCTACATGGACCCCTGGTCTACAGACTAAAGGGCTGGATGGACTGCTGGTCTACATGCACTCCTGATTGAAGCCTTTAGGACGTGACTCTCCAGACGACTCACAGGTCAGAGGTCACTCCCACAGTCAGCCAATAGAAACGCAGCTCAACGTCTGTCATCAGCTACAGCGTGTGGTCATGTGATGTGTCAGAAGGATTTGGTTGGATGAAGAATATTGTGAGGAAACTTAAAGCTCACAGCAGCTTCAGATGGACGAGGCCTCTCTGCTCAATGAGCTCTTTAACTCTTGATACTGATAGTACCTCTGTACTTCTACTGAAGGGAAGCTTTGAATGCAGAACGAGTACTTGTATGTTATTACTATAAGTAAAGGATCAAAGTTTTAAAATACTTAAATAGGTCAATAATAGAAAAACTGCAGGACGTCCGAGTCACGCGCGTTTGTGTCGATATCTGCGAGGTAATAAAGATAATTTTCAATACAATGATAAAAACACAGCAGCAGTATTGAAGCTGTGTGAGTCCACATCCTTTTCCAGGAATGAGGTGATGTCAGCTGATTTAGTGTCATGTGACTGTCAGTGCTGCAACATTAAGACACAAAACAGGACATTTAACCACGGAGGGCCACATTCAGAAGAGACAGACGGCAGTAAAGAAGCACGAGGTGTCGAACGCTGCTGTAAATAAAAGCTGTCTGCTGAAACATTAATCTTTGCCGCTGCAGCTGCTGTACAGTGGATCACAGCGACGGTTCAGGATCTGGCTCTCATTACGGCACGGAGCGCCATCTCTGCTGCGCCCCGGTCAATTTATTCACGCTCAGGCCCGGGGAGTCCTGCCCCGGACATCCGGCGCCGAGCATTATCGCTGCTTAGCACCTCCGACTGCGGCCGAAGGTAATGAATATGTTAAAACAGGAAGCCCCGAGGATTTATGTCGACACAAAGCTGAGAGTGTTTATGCAGAGAGGACCAACCAAACTCAGGTTTGTTGACTGCTGATTATTTATTAATGCTGCAGGAAGTATTCAGATCCTTTACTGCAGTAAAAGTACTTATACCACACTGTACAAATACTGTAAGTTCAATCAGTAAAACGTCGCCTGTGACTGTTCTCCTGTTATATATTCTATTAGATGATTATTCCTCATCATTAATGGAAAGCAGGATTTTAATGTTGGAGTTGGTTGCCGTGGAGCTCATTCTGAACTATCAACTAATGATTATTAGTTCATCGATTGGTTGTTGTAAACATTCTGCTGTCACAAGGACCCAGAGCCCAAAGTGACGCCTGTCGCAGTGCAAAGCTCATTAAATATTATTTAAATCATTATAATTGTAATAGTGTTTGCGTTATGTTTGGCTCATTGTTTTAGTCACGTTTAGTTTTGGGGTCAAAATATTTCGGTGAGCTTGACTTGCCGTCACTTTGGCTGCGTTTCACCTTCTGCAAGTGAACCGGCGGTTTCATACTAACAGCGACAAAAATATGCAAACTACTTAATAAATAAATAAGTAAATCAGTACAAATACTCATGAGATCGAACTTGAAACTATCATGTTCATGTCTGACTGTCAGAACCTCGTCAGCACTTTAACATACAGCATTTGTTGTTTTCAGTGCAGCTGAAAAGTGACTCAAACCATTATGAAAACCGTTAAGTGACGAATGGTTTCTGCTCTACTCGTACATACTGTGAGGATTATATGCTATATAGTAGTTCATCGAAAAGAAAACAGCGTATTTTATAAGCTACATACAGAAAGCCTAATTTGTGAAGTTCTAGCTGTCAGATGAATGTACTGCAGTAGAAGTAGAGAAGAAAACACTCAAGTAAAGTACAAGTACCTCAAATGTGTATTTAAGTACAGTACTGGAGTAAATGTATGTAGGTACATTCCAGCACTGTTTATGAGGCTGTTCCTGACGTTCCTGGATGGTTCTCATACAGCTTGGCAGAGCCACCGATGAACCCCCCCTTCCTAAAATAAAAAAAATAAAAAGCCCTCGTGCTTCCTTCAGAGGCTGAAGTCTTTCACTTTGATCTGAAAGTCTTTGCAGCCTCATTGACTGTAATGAGATCTGGAGAATCCGTGAGGACGGCGGGGATTTGACGCCGAGCCGAAAAACTCCGGCCGGGGAATCGACAGCGGGCACAAACAAAATCGAAAAAGGAGAAAGAGGAGGAGGAAGATCTCAGATGGCTTGGCAAGCGGTTTGCCTTTACCCCTCCCTCCCCCCTCCTCCATCCCAGCGTTAATTTCCCCAACGTCTGAGATTCCAGGGTAGGTGGGGGGGCGTTGGGATGGGGGAGGTGGGGGGGTGGAGCGGGTTGGCATTGAGGCTGCTGGATGTTTCTCTTTGCAGCGGCGTCCCCAGACGAGGAGGCGGCGCTTCTGTAATCTCACCAGCTGACTGTCGTCCAGTCCATTAATCAGTCAGTCAAGGTCTGAGCGGCCCTGAAGACCCAAACACACCAGAGGTGGGAGGTGGGGGGGTGGGGGCTAGATGTCCGCCGGCTCTGGGTCAAGGAGACAATGTTGGTGTCACTGCGCTGGTACAGAAACGTTCAGACAGTTATTGTTGTTGTTTGTTCCCAGAAGTCTGTTAATCAGCTCCTCCACCAATCACAAGTCAGAACCTAACAGCCAATCAGGAGTTAAGATGGCGTCCTGCCAGAATTCAGAGTTGTGTCCCCGTTGTACTGAATACTGATTCTGGAAACATGATGGGAACCATTCAACAGTGTCAGCGTGCAGTGACGTCCCACAATGCAACACTCAACACAAGAATGGGGGGCAGGGGGTAAAATCTGACGGGTAGGAACCCATTAAAATGGACCCCATTGGGCGCCTTGGTGGCCTGAGCAGGGACTCAGGGTAAAGTAGGTCAGTTCATAAATTATGATTTGGAGGAAAGTAAAGCTGCTGTGAGTCTCATCTTTACTACATTTACTGTCACCAAGGAGTCACCGTCCACACACCTGAGTCAGCTGTAACACCGAACACCACCTGCTGCTGGAGCACGGGCCTTTAAATAACAAACTCAAAGTAATAAAAGCTTCTGACACTCTCAGTGATGTTCGGACAAAACGGCCACACACTGAGAAAAAATACAAACATCCCTTTAAAATCAAGACATGACGTGTTAATGAAGTGGTGACACTAAATAGAGGAATAATTCTTCAACACAAAATATTTATGACTAAATAAGCAACAATCAAAAACATCTTTAGTTGATTTATCAAGAGTTCAACAACATCAAACACCAATACAGAAATCTGTCTGTGAAAGAACCAAACTGTTACTGTTGTTGAAGCATTTGAACGCACCACACTTGGTTCCTGTGGAGCATTTGAAGGCACCACACAGTGTTACAGTTCCCTCCCGTCTTCTCGCCACTCGTCAGCTGTCTTCCTGTGTGTGTTGGATTGTCTGAATTTCACGCTGCAGTTTTTCATTTCTTATTAACGAGCGTGTAAATAATAATTGGGGGGGGGGGGGGGGTTAAATCCAACCCCGAGGTCTCTGGATGAATTATTGTGATTGTGTTTTGGTGTTTTGGGGGTCTGAAGCCGCTCAGGACTGAATCCCATCAGCAGTTTCACACTCACAGGCCTCCGACCTCCCGACGTCCTCCTGACCTTCATCCTCTCTCTCTCTCTCTCTCTTCGCTGACTGTGAAGCTCACTCTACCCTAACATGTTTTCAATTGAGCAAAAGCTCACCTGAACCTCACCTGGTCACGTCTACAGAGGGTATTGTTTTGTTGGTGGATCTGAAATCCTTTATTCAAGTAAAAGTATCTGATAAATGTTAAAATAAAGTTGTGGTTCGTTAAACAAGAGACTTTTCTTTTTACATGATGATAAACTGGTGAGTTGCTACAACTGGAAAAGATCCCGTCATTGAGATGACGTCATGTAGAAACATGCAACAAGGATTTCATTGTCATTAAAGTATCATGATGATCACATGACCTGAGTACTTCTGCCAACGTTTCCACCCAGCATCATCCAGGTAACGACTACGTTTCCCTCAAAATGTATCTGGCAAAAACAAATGAGTCATATACACAGGTTTTCTTTGATCCTGCAGATATTTATAAAGACTTTCCAGGACATTCCAGGATCTAATTTTCTGGTACTCAACTGGCAAACTGCACCAAACACATTCCTTGCACTCATGTGCTCTGAATAAAGTTTCTGATGCTTGTTAATAATCTCATGACCCCTCAGATTTATGGTGTGACCTCTTGCAGGTGCCCCGGGCTCCAGGTTGGGCACCAGTGCTCTAAAGTGGAGAAGATGGATTCAGGTGGTTTAAACCTCTGGATGAGGTCTGTGTGTGTGTGTGTGTGTGTGTGTGTGTGTGTGTGTGCAGTTTAATTAAAACAGTGTATGAGTAGGAGAGGTCATTAGCGCAGAACAGATGGGGCCCTGGTTGCCATGGAGACGCTCCTCATTGTTTACAGCTCCTCTCTTTGTTTGGCTGCTCCTCTAAATGAGCAGCGGCACATCTCCCTGCAGCCGCTGCTCTGCGACGTGGGACGCTGCAGAGTTCGCCGCCGCTTTTGTTTCTCTAAACGTTCATTCAGTCCAACATCTGCTCAAACACAATGCGAGGGGGGTGTCTGTTAACTACCTGCTCCTGTTTGATGATGTGATGGGAGGGGGGGGGGGGTGAGGGGTCATGTGGTCCCGCTGGGTCTGAACCCCGTTGTGCCCCGCAGCCACACGCTGCTCTCGCTTTACCGGGAGGACGATGCTGCGTTCGGACGCCGCAGGATGAAAAGGATGCAGCAGAAAAACACCCGAGGTGAATATTTAAGAGGTCAGAGGTGGAGTCAACCGGCCTGTTTCCTCCTGCTTCATGTGGACATGAGTGTCCTCCTCCTCCTCCTCCTACACACTCCCCTCCTACATCCATCTTTAATGTAAAAACCTCCGACAGAACAATGGCTCTTCCCCCGGCGACGGCCCTGCTTGCTAATAATTAGCCGGGGGTCATCATTTTTTGATAAAGCCGAGCAGCAGAGACACGGAGACAGACAGAGGGACACGTTTCATTTGCATCATCACATGTTAATGCAGCCTCTCCTGCCGGCGCAGGTCAGCCCGGCGCAGCGATCGTTGGCGAGGTAATTAGCTGGAATCCCCGTCGCATCGTCTGAAATATTGAAGATCGGCGGGCCGAGCGGCTGCAGAGCTCCGGATGTAAAAGACGGAGTGTTGTGGTGAATCTGCAGCCGCAGAGGGTTCGACTGCAGCCGGACGACGACCAGGAGAGAAGAGGGTGTGTGTGTGTGTCTGTTTGTGTGTTTGTTGCTGTGAGCTGAGCGAGTCTCAACAGGCTGAACTGTGTGAGAGACAGAGATTGTGAATCAGTTTTCACTTTTAACTCCACGGCGTTGAAACTTCCTTCTAAATAAAACGAGAGAAGAAGACGAGTGCAGCAGGCAGGACGGTCAACACACAGACGTCTTTACAGAGTGGACATCTGCAGGACAGTTCCTGTGTGGACGTACTCTGTGACAACATTAAAACGTATGTCAAGTGAAACAGTTTCAGAGGTTAGAAATCTCTCAGAAACATTCAGTGACTTCTTGTTCAAGTTTATCACTAATTCTGTTTCTCGTGTCTGTGTGTTCAGAAAGGAGCTGCAGTCAGGATGTAGTTAGCTTAGCTTAGCATAAAGACTGGAGGCAGAGGCAAACAGCTAGCCTGGCTCTGTCCAGAGGTCAGAAATACACCAACTGGGTACAGCAAATGTTTGATTCCAGCCGGGACCTTTGCTGCAGGTCACGCCCCCTCCCTGCCCGGATTTCCTGTCGGCCTCTTCACTGTCAACTATCGTCGTCGTCCTCTTCCTCCCCCTCCTCTTCCTCCTCTCTGGATGAAGTGTGGAGGAAAGTTTTGGATTTGCAGTTGAATTTTTCATGTTGTTTTCTCCCTCTGCGACGAGTCAGTTTCTGCAGAAACAAAGAGAGGAGGTGAACGCAGGCTGAGAGCTGCAGGTACCATCAGACTGTAAACCAGATCCTGAACAGTTCACAGAAATACACTAAAGTATGTGGACATCCTTGATAGTTTAGAGTTCTCAACCTGAGGGTCACGACCGTCACAAGGACTCGAAAGATGAAGCCTGAAGAAACAAATCGAATCTCTCTGTGGAGGTTTAACGACAATATTCATCAAACAGAAAGAGAACTTCTCATCAGGTTTGTGGTGGATCCTCTCAAATCTGTCAAACACTGAACGCTGAATCTCCACCTCTGACATCCCTGCTCGATGTGATAGGACAGTCAGCTGATGAGTTGAAGCACGAACAGACAGAGAGAGTGAATAATAAATAGATTAGTACGAAGATTGTTGCTCAGCTTCATTGTGTTTCATTGTGTTAGTTAGGGTTAACTAACACAAGTTAGGGAAACTCAAAATCACTGAGCTCAGATGGATCTGAGGGAATCCACTCTCAGACTGGACCAATCAATCAATCTCCTGATATGATTCTATATGTAGAAGAAGTACAAACAGTCATATGTTACTCGCCCACCAGAGTTTAAACAACAGAAGCAAGTCGAACCAGCAACGGGCCAAACTGTCTCAGCTCCTCTCACTGCTGGTGTCAGTCCAGACCAGTTCCCTGAGTGCTCTGGAGGCCTCTGTTCTCTCCCGGTCTGGTCCCTTCACCACAGGAGGCGAGCTGATCCCTCCAGTCAGTGGCCGATGCGTGGAGATAAACTCAAGTCCTGCTCCGCTGCCTCGATCCTGGCTCTGAACTCCATGCGTTTGTCAGATGTGTGTTTGACTGGCTTCTACGGTGAATGTTGACTCCTCAGAAACGGCGAAGCGTCACGTCCTCACTGAGCGCTCCGCAGCTCAGCGTCCAGCTCTCTTCTCTGATACGTTCACAGAAAAGTTCTCCAATATTATCGACTCCATTAACGGAAGTTACGAAGGTAACTGTGGTTCTGTGAATTCCTGGATGATTCTGAGAGTGTAGGCCATCACGTGATATTTACAGCCGGGACACGCAGGTAGCCTGCACGTCACGCACGTGACTCTGTTTACATAAAGACCTCGACCTGGGTGGAGCGCGAGGAGACACACCCACTTTGTTTACTGCCACTGGCAGTCAGAGAGGAGTGAACCAGAACACTCGGACCGAGCTGTCTTAAGTCCTGACTCCAGTATTAAGTCTTGACTCCAGTCTTAAGTCTTAAGTCAGCCGCAGAGGGTTCGACTGCAGCCGGACGACGACCAGGAGAGAAGAGGGTGTGTGTGTGTGTGTCTGTTTGTGTGTTTGTTGCTGTGAGCTGAGCGAGTCTCAACAGGCTGAACTGTGTGAGAGACAGAGATTGTGAATCAGTTTTCACTTTTGACTCCACGGCGTTGAAACTTCCTTCTAAATAAAACGAGAGAAGAAGACGAGTGCAGCAGGCAGGACGGTCAACACACAGACGTCTTTACAGAGTGGACATCTGCAGGACAGTTCCTGTGTGGACGTACTCTGTGACAACATTAAAACGTATGTCAAGTGAAACAGTTTCAGAGGTTAGAAATCTCTCAGAAACATTCAGTGACTTCTTGTTCAAGTTTATCACTAATTCTGTTTCTCGTGTCTGTGTGTTCAGAACGGAGCTGCAGTCAGGATGTAGTTAGCTTAGCTTAGCATAAAGACTGGAGGCAGAGGCAAACAGCTAGCCTGGCTCTGTCCAGAGGTCAGAAATACACCAACTGGGTACAGCAAATGTTTGATTCCAGCCGGGACCTTTGCTGCAGGTCACGCCCCCTCCCTCTCGACTCCAGTATTAAGTCTCGACTCCAGTCTTAAGTCTTGACTCCAGTATTAAGTCTTGACTCCAGTCTTAAGCCCTGACTCCAGTCTTAAGTCCTGACTCCAGCACCAAACAGGAAGCATGTGTGTATTGATTACTGACGGTGGCTAATTACCAGCTAATTGTTTCTAACAGCAGTATGGAGTGCCTGATGTGTGGATTGGAAAGTGAAATGCAAGATTATCATTGGCCCCATCTGGCCCCCCCATGAGAGATATGTATGCAGGTGTATTTGTGTATTTTATCCCATATGCGAAGCACTTTGTAACTGTTTTAAAAAGTGCTCTATAAATAAAATGATGATTATTGTTATTATAGTTGTCTCCTTCCTGTTTCAGCGTGACGGGAAGCTCCATAAAGAACTGGTTTTCCAACTGCGAGCCAGACCTGATCAGTGCTGGACCTGATGCACTGGTGTCCCTGCAGCAGGTTCAGGTTCTGTCCATCCAGAGTACCTGAGAATTACCTCTCCTGCATCATGGATCATAAACAGCTTCTTCATATTAAAAATCAGATAATAACTCCCAGAAAGCTCTTTTATTAGATTAAAAAAGCTTCATATAGAAACCTGTTGGAAGCTGCTGCATTATGTTGTGAATATTAATTTATAGATGGACGGGAGGACGGAAACAGGGGAGCCGTGGTGGAAAACAAATTATTTGGAGGCAGCGATTACAGCGCGTCGTCCCCGAGGTGAAGCCGATGATATTAAAGTATTAAAGCGAACGCGCTCCCGCCGAGGATGATGGACGTCTAAATTAGTCCAACAAGAAGAGGAGTCCGTGCAACAGGAGGCCGTCAGAGCGACACGCTGTAACAGCGAGAGTTCATTATGGAGCCGATTCAGGTTCTGTCAGCTGTCAGGAGCATCAGCTCTGTGTGAAGAGGGGCATTATGGGTAATGAAGTTCTGACACACGCCCCATCACAAACACTCTGTGGTGTTCTACACACAGAGCACCTCCTCCTCTGTCGCCTCCTCCTCACCTCCTCTGTCACCTCCTCACCTCCTCTGTCACCTCCAGACCCATAGATCTCCAGACTCATGGACCTCCTTGGACCTCCAGACCCTTAGACCTCCAGACCCTTAGACTACCAGGGGCCCCAAAGCCCAAATTTACCCGATGTCAGTGGGTTTTGGTGATCTTTGAGGAAACAACAATGTCAACTAAAAGCTCCATTATCAGATCATTTTGTGTGTTTTAGTCCAAACATTATTTTTCATAATAATAGGTAAACACAATGTGCTTTACATGTTGAGGATAACAGGACGTGTTCAAGTGTTTATTAATGTTTATTATTGTTCAGTATTTGTCCAGCCTCCACGTCTGTCAGCTGGAGGAGTTCTAGCTGTTAACTACGACATATATATTTACAGTATATATATTATCAATGTTAATAAAGATTTAGATCTGCTTGCAGCTCCATTACAGTCGGTGATAAAACATCGATTACATGCTTTTATAATGATTATAAAGTGTTGTGATGCATCATGTCTCTCTCACTGAGGTTTATGGGTAATGTAGTTTGTTTTTAACAGTGAAGTTTAGAGTCAGAAACATGCTGTTTCCTCTCGTGACTTAACCGTTTTAATCTGATTCCTTCTGGGAAATAAAACGAAGCAGGAAACATTTCAGCTCCATAAACCTGCAGGAATTTCTCAGCTCGATGTTGCTGTTGCTGTCCGGAGAGCTGACTCTGAGTCAGAGTATTTTCCACCTTTCCCACACCTTCTGTGGTGGAACTGCAGGCCTCCTGCTGCTTCCTGTGATGAAGTCAGTAAATTATTGGCCTCCAGCTGCAGCGTTATGGATTAGCATGCTCCATTCACTCTGTGATTTACGGCTCCTGCAGAAATATATGATAGCTTTAACACAAACCTCTAAAACCTGCCATTGGAGTTCAACTTGGCTCGTAACCAAACTCTATTTCACCTAATTAGATATGATTGCACAATCAAGCGGCACCAAATGGGTCCAGGTCGGCCTGAAGCTGTATTTCAGAGCGGGACAAAGACGGCTGTCTGCCGGCCAGCGGAGCGACGAATCAAAAACATCTTCAGCAAACATCCATTACAGGCAGCTCCAGGAAACGTTCACTTCTCTGTGAAAAGTGAAGCGTTTGGCTTCTCGTCAGGAAAAACTGCGTCAATCAGCTGCGTGCTCGTTCTCAGAGAGGCGTCACTCGGAGCCATTATCGTGCACCAGACCAGAGCTGCAGGGAGCTGAAGGAAAAAACAAAGGTCACAAAATAACATTTTGTCCTTCCAGTGATTTAACTCGAAACACTGAAACGCTGCATGTTTCTAAAATGGTTGTAAGAAAAATATTATGTGTAGAAGAGTGTTCATATTTGTTTCTGCTGTTTTATTTTCTACTTTAAAGCTGGAGTGCTGAACGTTTGTCTCCCCCTTCTGGCTGGGATGCCTACAGGGTTTCCCGTAGCCCAGAGCCATGTAGAGAGAGAGTTGCGTCAACTGCGTTCTCTGACTAATTACCAACATCTGTTCTCTCTCTGTATTCATCATGGAGATATTATCATTACATACGAATTGGCCGCCAAGAACTTCCTGACACTATAAGTCCACGTGAATCACGTGATGATCAAGCGTGTTGAACTTCCTTGATGCGACTCTGTCTCTACATGGCTCTGCTGTAGCCATGGCGACAGCCCACGCCAAGTGTGAACGTCACCACAGACACCGGATTAAAAACTCTGTATACTGAACTACAGACAGGGTTCATCAAACGGCTGGAATGTAAGAAGTCACTGCAGCTTTAAACACTTATTAAACTCTGTAGAATTTAACTTTCTGGTGATCAAACCGACTCAGGATGTGCTGCAGAGCCCACATCTTTATGACTCGACGGGGGACGTGTCACATGGAGACCTGCGTCCTGACTCGTCTCTCCTCTTTATGTGAACAGGAGAATGGAAATGGACCCAGTAACTGCTCACCGATTTATTTCTTACAGTCAGTTCTCTAGAAGTCTCTTTTACGTCCATGTTTGATCAGTTTCAGTACGATGTTCCTTCACAGCTGGGGGGCCGTGATGCGTCTGACAGCAGCTCTGTGGTTTTATCATCAACGACAACAATAATGGATTTCTTCTCTCTAACAGGTGACTGTGACGTCTCTAACGTCTCCGTCCTCCCCCGTGTCTCCAGGTGAGAAGTGTTGCAGATGGGGCCTTAATTAACACAGAGACCCCCCGACGTCTCGGTCTGTCCAGGCGTCGGCACGGAAACACACCTCAGACCTTCACCTGCCGGCCAGCAGTGAGGCAACATTCAACACTTCTTCTTCTGATTTCTGATCAGCTTGTTGTTTTGAGTTCAGATCAAGTTTCTCTTCCGCCTGATGAAACCTTTATTTTATATAGTTCAGATTTCTGTTTCATCTGAACGTGTGCTCAGCGTCTGTGGTTCTGTTGACACGTTGAACACGTTACTGTTTGTTTTCTATGTTGACCTTTGTAATATTTGTGGAAGATTTATTTTAGTTATGTGCCTTATAAACGTTTTATAACCTTATTACAGTGCATGTTTTCCATATTTTCACATAGATCCAGATTTTACAGACTTATCCAGGCACCCTGAAAAGATGCTTCCAAACACAAACACAAAAACACTTCAATATTTCACCGTCAGACCTCCGTCTTTCCTGAAGCTTGATGAAGACACAACCGGAGGAGCATTAACACGTCTCCGCGGCTCAGCACTTCTTTGGATCAGATCGTCTGAATGTTGTCTCGATTTTATATATAATTAGTACAAATGAACATTTAGTGAGTTTCACTTGATGAACATTGTTAATACTTTTAGACAGTTGATGAAATGAAGGGAAGGAGGCTGCTTCCTCACTCTGGTTCTTCTTCTGTGGTCCTCCAGGGTGTCCTCCGTCAGCTTCCAGGCATCCTGACCCCCCCCCAGTGATGGTGTGTGAGATGACCCCCCCGCTCAGTGATGGTGTGTGTGATGACCCCTCCCTCAGTGATGGTGTGTGTGTTGACCCCCCCCCTCAGTGATGGTGTGTGATGGCTGAACTGGGTGGAGGCGTGAGGTAATTGCAGCCCATTTGTAAGTCGACAGCTGGGCAGAATTCAGGATTGCCGTTTGGCCCGGAGTGGAGGGGAGGAGATGCCACATGTTCTATTAAAATGTGATGATCCTGGCTCCCGCCGCGCCGCCGCCTCCACCCGGTTTGATGTCCTGCTCTTTAGGGCCTTAATGGGAGAAGACTCTGCTGCCGTGTCACGCTGCGCTCTCGCACAGTTCAGGACGCCATGTTGGCTTCCTCTTTTATGTACGAGTGGCTGTGTGTTTGTGATGCTCTTGTTTGTGTCCAGATGTTCGTGGTCGGGTCGCCCCGGGACGAGAAACTGTCACCCCATTTTGTTTTATTTAAGAGATGCGAGAGCAGGACGCGCCACAGAAAACTAGTTAACAGGAAGAAGGTGACGGAGCCGCGGACGGCATGTCGGCTGCTTTATTTAAAGATGACAAATAAAGCCGTGCTGACACGTTTGGATCCGTCAGTTAAAGGCAGGAGAGGAGCCGCATGCCACTTAGTGTCGGCGTCCATGTTGGATCGGCTGAGTGAACAGGAGGAGGAGGAGGAGGAGGAGGTGCAGATGGTGTTTAAAATGGAAGATTTGTCTGAGATGTCGACTCACTTAGAAGTCTAAATGTGTCGTCACGCCGTCTGACATCAAACAGCAGAGTGACGGTGACACACATGCAGCGCCGCAGATACATGCAGCCCTGCAGACACATGCAGCCCTGCAGACACATGCAGCGCCGCAGACACATGCAGCGCCGCAGCAGCACCAGAGATTAACAGTAAAGATGGAAACTTCTGTTAACTCGTGTTCTTTGTAGTTTTTCTTTATCCTTTAATGTAAAATCTCATTGCTTATATTAATTAAACGTTTCTTTTATTATGAACTCAGAAATTAGACCAGTTTAAATTGTTTAGTCTGAAGTGAATGACGCCTCTGAAACACTGTTTACAGCTTATTCCCAGCATGCATTGCATTGAGGTTAAAAGGAGGTTTGTCACAGAGGAGTCAGGAAGAAGTATTCAGATCTTTAAACTAACTGACTTCCTGTTTTTACATCACCTGCATGCACCTGTCACCTGTCGCCTCTCAACTCTCCCTTCAACCAAACCGGGACCTTCCCCACCGGCTGAGCCAGAGTACAGCTAAGCAGCTGCAGGATTAGTCCAGTCTGCTCCAAACAGCGTCTGCCCACAGCAGCAGGTCAACGATCAGCTGGTTTCATGACGTTTCATGTCTCATTCTCACACCAGCGTGTCTGAACTTTGTATTTAAACATGTTAGTGAGCTCTGACGCTGCAGGAACATTAACAGCAGGAGGCCATTAAACTCGAAAACAGTTACATTTAGTTAAATTAATAGTGTGATGGAGCGGGGGGGGGGCTTTTATTACACCTGCAGCTCCTCGCCTCACAGCACCCAAACAACCTCCACCTGAATCAGTGCAAGAACCCTGATCCTCCTGAGGCCACTTCACTTCACTTCAGTCCACAGTGTGAAAGCTCCGGGCTGTGATGCGGTTTGGCCCCAGACAGCATTTCTGCGCAGGTTAGCGGCGCGGCGGCGTAGCAGCGTGGCGGGGGCCCCTCAGGGCCGCAGATTATCAGTGAAAACAAAAACGTGTTCGCTGCTGCAGAAAAACGCTTCACCGAGTTCAGGTAAACAGCCGCTCCGCTCCGCGTCCTAAAGACCTCGGAGCCGACCGCCACGCCCTGCAGCTCTGCCCGCATCATCTTCATCATCGCAGCCACGCTAACGGTGCAGCCTCAGAGGCCCCACGCCCTCCACCCCGCCTCTCCCAAACCTCCACACTTTCATTTCATCTCTCCTTCCTCTGCTCTCTCTTTTTTTATTTCCCTCTGGCTGCGTCTGCTCTCTTTACAAAGCCCCGGAGCATTATCAGAACATTACAGCGCACAGCATGTGTTTGATTAAAAAAGTGTAAAGTTACAAATTAGTTAATAAAATCATTTAGGCCGATCGCTGCAAATGGTGATAAATGTCTTCCATATGTTCCCAATAAAACAGCAAAGTGCCATGTGCCCGTCCCCTCTGTCTTCGCCATAAACAAATAAATTAAAACAATTACCGCGCCGAGCGCCTTCCGTCTTTAATGAGAGCGCGGCCGTGTGAAATATGTGACAGCTCTCGTTTGCCCAGAACGGCGGCTGTCTCTATCGAGAGGCTGTCGGCCATCGTTCAGATAAATCGCTCCTCCGCCGGCTCCGAGCTGCTGCTGCTGGTCCTTCTCTCCTGAACCACCTGAGATCAGGTCTGTGTTGATCTCAACATGTGGTCAGAGGGCTCCCAGGGGTCCGGAGGGGCCGCCAGCGAGTCCGGAGGGACTCCAGGGGGTCCGGAGGATCCTCAGCTGAATGAAAAACTGTTCATTTCACAGTTTCACGTGAAAATATTCTATATTATTATGTCACACAGGCTTTCTGTATCTGTTTGTAACTTACTGACAGCTTTTCTGTTGAATCATTAAATGATGTAAATTCAGCTCAGCTGTTGCGTCACACTGAAACTGTGGTTTGGTTTTGTTGGATTTAAAAAGTCGACTGAACATCAGATAAACGGCTCCACCTGTTCAGGAGATATTTTGATTCATATTACAACTAAAAACTTTGATTTAAAAAAGACAACTTTAAAACAACTTTCTTGTTGACATGTTGAATGTCTCACACGGATCGTCATCATTGACTTCACATATTACAAATCTGTTTCCAGTTTCCTGTTGGCGGGCTTCAGACTTGAAACTTCTACTGTTCAGTTGTTGCTGCTGCAGCTCATCGCTGCTCGCCGGGCTTCATGTGTTGGTTAGCTTTAGCATTAGCTTCAGTCTGTGAGGGTTAGAGACTGACGGTCACTGACAGGCAGCAGCCAAAGGTTCATTATTACTAATAACAAGACACACGTCCCTTTAAAAGTCCTCTCAAATACATGAACACTCTTTTCACCTCTGAAGGTCTGTCCAACGGGGGGCTTTATGAGGATTTGGGATTAAGCCACAGCTTTAATGGGACTCAGGTAATGGTCCTTACACTGACGGGGGGGGGGGTCCAGGTTTACTGACCTTCACAGAAGCCGCTCATCTGGACTCAGCAGATAAAAAAATATTAAATATCATAGAAGCAGATGAGAGGAAATGAGCCTTTTAATTGAAGCGTTTATTAAAGGTGCAGAAGAAGAGTGAGGGGGGGGGGTCAGAGGAGGTCAAGTTCACGGGAACACTGAGATCAGAGCGACGTGGTTTAATGTTTAATGTGACGAATTTCAGCTGCAGGTTTGTTCACGTTTATTTTTCTTATTTCAAGGAAATATTCAAAACATTTAATGTGATTCTGTTTTAACAAACACCAGGGGACCCTCAGCCAGCAGGGACAGCAGGGGCCCCTCAGACTGCAGGGACACCAGGGGGGGCCCTCAGACTGCAGGGACAGCAGGGGCCCCTCAGACTGCAGGGACAGCAGGGGCCCCTCAGACTGCAGGGACAGCAGGGGGGCCCCTCAGACTGCAGGGGCCCCTCAGCCAGCAGGGGCCCCTCAGACAGCAGGGACAGCAGGGGGGGCCCTCAGCCAGCAGGGACAGCAGGGGCCCCTCAGACAGCAGGGACAGCAGGGGGGGCCCTCAGCCAGCAGGGACAGCAGGGGCCCCTCAGACTGCAGGGACAGCAGGGGGGCCCCTCAGACTGCAGGGGCCCCTCAGACAGCAGGGGCAGCAGAGGGGGCCCTCAGACAGCAGAGGCAGCAGGGACCCCTCAGCCAGCAGGGGCCCCTCAGACAGCAGGGACCCCTCAGCCAGCAGGGACAGCAGAGGGGGCCCTCAGACAGCAGGGACAGCAGGGACCCCTCAGCCAGCAGGGGCCCCTCAGCCAGCAGGGACCCCTCAGCCAGCAGGGGCCCCTCAGACAGCAGGGACAGCAGGGGCCCCTCAAGGGCCCAAACTAACTGAAATATGAGTGGACGCTGCCAGCTAGCTTACAGCTAACGTCTGTGCAGTTAGTTCAGTATATCACACACACACACACACACACACACACACACACACACACAAGGCGTCAGCTCCTGATGAAGGATCACACACCTCCAGGTGTCTCCCCGAGAGGAGCTTTGTGTGTTTCGACGTGTGTGTATATTTCAGTGTGTGTGTGTGTGTTTCTGTGTGTGTATGTGTGCGTTTCAGCGTGTGTGTGTGTGTGTGTGTTTCAGCGTGTGTATGTGTGCGTTTCAGCGTGTGTGTGTGTGTGTGTGTTTCAGCGTATGTGTGTGTGTGTGTGTGTTTCTGTGTGTTTCAGCGTGTGTGTGTGTGTGTGTGTTTCTGTGTGTTTCAGCGTGTGTGTATGTGTGTGTGTGTGTGTTTCAGCGTATGTGTGCGTGTGTGTGTGTGTTTCTGTGTGTTTCAGCGTGTGTGTGTGTGTGTGTTTCAGTGTGTGTGTGTGTGTGTGTTTCAGCGTATGTGTGTGTGTGTGTGTGTGTTTCTGTGTGTTCCAGCGTGTGTGTGTGTGTGTGTGTTTCTGTGTGTTTCAGTGTGTGTGTGTGTGTGTGTGTGTGTTTCTGTGTGTTTCAGTGTGTGTGTGTGTGTGTGTGTGTTTCTGTGTGTTTCAGCGTGTGTGTGTGTGTTTCTGTGTGTCAGCGTGTGTGTGTGTTTCTGTGTGTTTCAGCGTGTGTGTGTGTGTGTGTTTCTGTGTGTCAGCGTATGTGTGTGTGTGTGTGTGTGTTTCTGTGTGTTTCAGCGTGTGTGTATGTGTGTGTGTGTGTGTGTGTGTGTTTCAGCGTATGTGTGTGTGTGTGTGTGTGTTTCTGTGTGTTCCAGCGTGTGTGTGTGTGTGTGTGTGTGTTTCTGTGTGTCAGCGTATGTGTGTGTGTGTGTGTGTGTGTGTTTGTGTGTTTCAGCGTGTGTGTGTGTGTGTGTTTTTGTGTGTTCCAGCGTGTGTGTGTGTGTTTCTGTGTGTCAGCGTATGTGTGTGTGTGTGTGTGTGTGTGTTTCTGTGTGTTTCAGCGTGTGTGTGTGTGTGTGTGTGTGTTTCTGTGTGTTTCAGCGTGTGTGTGTGTGTGTGTTTCTGTGTGTCAGCGTATGTGTGTGTGTGTGTGTTTCTGTGTGTTTCAGCGTGTGTGTGTGTGTGTGTGTTTCTGTGTGTTTCAGCGTGTGTGTGTGTGTGTGTGTGTGTGTGTGTGTTTCTGTGTGTTTCAGCGTGTGTGTGTGTGTTTCTGTGTGTTTCAGCGTGTGTGTGTGTGTGTGTTTCTGTGTGTTTCAGCGTGTGTGTTTCTGTGTGTTTCAGCGTGTGTGTGTGTGTGTGTGTGTTTCTGTGTGTTTCAGCGTGTGTGTGTGTGTGTGTGTTTCTGTGTGTTTCAGCATGTGTGTGTGTGTGCGTTTCTGTGTGTCAGCGTATGTGTGTGTGTGTGTGTGTGTGTTTCTGTGTGTTTCAGCGTGTGTGTGTGTGTGTGTGTGTGTGTTTCTGTGTGTTTCAGCGTGTGTGTTTCTGTGTGTTTCAGCGTGTGTGTGTGTGTGTGTGTGTTTCTGTGTGTTTCAGCGTGTGTGTGTGTGTGTGTGTTTCTGTGTGTTTCAGCATGTGTGTGTGTGTGCGTTTCTGTGTGTCAGCGTATGTGTGTGTGTGTGTGTGTGTGTTTCTGTGTGTTTCAGCGTGTGTGTGTGTGTGTGTGTGTGTGTTTCTGTGTGTTTCAGCGTGTGTGTGTGTTTCTGTGTGTTTCAGCGTGTGTGTGTGTGTGTGTGTGTGTGTGTGTTTCTGTGTGTTTCAGCGTGTGTGTGTGTGTGTGTGTGTGTGTGTGTGTGTTTCTGTGTGTTTCAGTGTGTGTGTGTGTGTGTGTTTCTGTGTGTCAGCGTATGTGTGTGTGTGTGTGTGTGTGTTTCTGTGTGTTTCAGCGTGTGTGTGTGTGTGTGTGTGTGTGTGTGTGTGTTTCTGTGTGTTTCAGCGTGTGTGTGTGTGTGTGTTTCTGTGTGTCAGCGTATGTGTGTGTGTGTGTGTGTGTGTGTTTCTGTGTGATCCAGCGTATGTGTGTGTGTGTGTGTGTGTGTTTCTGTGTGTTTCAGCGTGTGTGTGTGTGTGTGTGTGTGTGTTTCTGTGTGTTTCAGCGTGTGTGTGTGTGTGTGTGTGTTTCTGTGTGTCAGCGTATGTGTGTGTGTGTGTGTGTGTGTTTCTGTGTGTTTCAGCGTGTGTGTGTGTGTGTGTGTGTGTTTCTGTGTGTCAGCGTATGTGTGTGTGTGTGTGTGTGTTTCTGTGTGATTCAGCGTGTGTGTGTGTGTGTGTGTGTGTTCGGGAGCAGTGGGAGACGGGGGGAAAGTGAAAGAGAGAAAACTGCCTCTTGTCTTTTCCAGTTTGGGGCGTCCAGATGGGAAGTCATTTTTTATTCGTCTTGAGGCGGCTCTTCACATCTGTCGGCCCAGATGCCTAATGAATACAGAAGCAGGCCGTGCTGTCGCCTCATTAATACTGCACTCGCGCGGGGAGCCCGGCCGGCCCGGCTGCGTCGTACCGCCGCCGCCCACCGCGTCCCGGCGCGGCGCCGGAGCAGAACGCGGCGCTGCGGCGGCGTCCTCTGGGCCCGACGCCGGCAGCTGGCGCCTCGCAGGAACAAAGCTGCCGCACTTTGTCGGCCTAATGCCTCTCTGTGTTGTCACTTAAGGTCTTTATTGGTATTAATTGATACGATCGGAGCAACTTCGCCTCCCCGTCTCCCAAAACATCATCACCGGAACCCCCACCCTCTCCGCTCACCGAGGCTTCAAACAGGTGGAGCGGCTGCAGGCAGCGAGACTCCACCCCCTGCTGCAGGTGAACTGATGGATGTTTTTTTCTAATATTATTATTTATGAGAAATTAAGTGCTGCGTGTCCCAAAACTTTCTCAGCTTTAAGGAACAAAAACATCTCGGCTTCCTGTCTACAGACGTCAAACCTGCAGTCAGAACCCAGGGTGGAACAATTCAGCAGCTGAGGGGCATCTTTAAATTCTGATGTGATTCTGACCTGCACAGCTGATCTCTGACATCACTTCCTGTCTCACTGAACATCCTGTGACATGTAACCCCTCGTCACGTCACTGATCAGCTGTAATGACTAAAATCACCGCAGTAACAGAACATTTCTTTATCTGTATGTTTTAAGGAAAAGCTTCTGTTGTGAAGACATCTGTCCGTCTGTGTCCTGCTGTTCTAATAAAGACAGTAAAGCTAAACATAGTAGGATGGGAGGCAGACCCCGAGGGTCCCTGACTGCAGGCACAGCAGGTGATGTTCACCTGGTTCACCTGGACAGAGATACAAGACTCTGATGCAGAAAATCATCTACAGCATCTCAGTAAACTGTCATGAAGTTGTTGTTGTGAGAGACAGAATCGGAGGTGGAGACATCCTGACCTTTAGTCCAGTAACACTGGATCCTACATTTCCCATAATGCACCTGGACAGTGTCTTTCATTAGAGCCGCCCTGCCTGGTAAACAGCCACGCCTCCAGTTTGTAACACAGACTGTATGTTCGACATCTGTAGTCTGATGACATCACTATGACATCATCAGATGACATCATACAGCTGTTTTCGGGTGACTCTTCCGGGTGTGTTTCCTGTTCCTGCTGTGTGTACTTCACTGACCGTCGGTCAACGGGGACTCTCTCTACTGAATCAGTGCAGCAGCAATCAGACGATTTCACAGGTCGTTTCTATGCCTCATAACAGTCATGCAGCCTCTGAGCACACGCTCGTCTCATTTCCCAAACTGTCTGAATCAGGGGGCTTACAGTGAAGGGGGGGGGGGGGGGGGGTAAGATAGATAAATAGAGGGCAGCACATGATGTGGTAAAGCGTCCCTGCAGGTTAACGTCCTCACAGGAGGTCTTCAATGAGTGTAAATGTGGACTAAAGCTGACGGATGAATATGATCCCTGCTGCTTTGCGATTCCCTCCTTATTGATTATTACTGCGACGTGTTTCCTTTTCTATTCCTGTGTTTGCTAAAATGTCTCCATCTGAAGTGTGTTTTCAGATCTGTTGTTGCTTCTTCGAACGTGATGAGTTTTCATGTGTTCTTCATCAGCACTCGTTGAGTTTTGTTGCACATTAAAATCTGTTTTCTTAACAGTGACTCTTTCACACCATGAGGCTCGAGACTGAAGCTTCTTCCTGGTTTTTATACTGAGAGCTCGCTGATTGGTCATTTCTCACAGGTGCAATCCATCAACCAATCCTAGCAGGTGAAGCTCACTTGTTGGTCATTTAAGATCAACAGAAGTCACAATTCTAACATTACTTCACATGAAACATTCCTAATAATCATTAAACCTTCTAAAGATGAACTTCTTACCTTTAATTAATACCAGACGAACGTGTCATCTTCAAATATCATTTTCATTTCATAATAAAATGTTATTAATGTTTTAGTTTAATCTTGTCATTATTTCATGGATCAAAGTGTATAGAAGATCATTTTCAGACAGAAACACATCCGACACGTCGTTCTGCTTTTAATGAACGTAGATGAGAATTAAGTCTCATTAAAGAGAAACGAGTCGATGAAGAAGAAACTGATGAAGTTCACATCAAACCTGTTTGTGTCTGTTCACTCAGATCAGTTCAGTTTGTTCTTTCTGTTTCTTCCAGCTGTTTGTTTTCATGTTCTCAGACTCAACATCTGTAGGTGGAAGCTGAGGACTTTTATCACTGTTGCCTTTTTCAGTATTGAACAAACGGGGCCACGTTTCCTGAACATTAACTGGCAGAAAAACATGAATCATGATTTATTTGCTACGAGTGGATTTTGTAGGAAAAGTAATGAAATATGTCAGTCAACATTTTACAGGTTTGTTCATTAAAAGGCAACGCAGCTTTATTTATACAACACATTTCAAAAAGACAGCAGCAAAGAAAACTGGGAGGCTGTGCCTGTATCAGCTCCTATTTGTAATTATTTCTAGTTTTTCTAAAGCTTATTATTATTATTATAATAAACTCAGAATGAAACCAGTGTTTCTCTGATACTTTGGTGGACACAGGGCGTCCTGAGGGGCGGCGAGCTGAGCTGCTGCTAACGTTAGCTCAGCTTGTTTCTCTAATAACTCATAACTTAAATCCTTCATCAGGTTAAATAGTTAAAAACAACCAAGATCTAAAAAGTGTATTTTGAAAAATGTGGATAAAAAGTCAGTTTCTGATGCCTTCTGTTGGACGACCACATGCACAAAGAGGATTATACAGTATATATTATATATATACAGGTGGGTCAGTTCCAGGTTTGATTTGTAGAGACCACGATCCACTTAGTCCCTCAGATGGATTATTGATTCTTATTTTAACTGAAGGTTCTTCATCTCATCCCTCTGCAGAGCTCCTGGTTTCAGTCGATGATCATGATGATGTCCTCAGAGTAGAAACAAAAGAGACAGACGTCAACGCCCTCAGACAGACGTGCATGGAAGCAGGAAGCGCCGATCTGCCGTCACATGACTGACGTCACAACCACTGACGTTTCAGACATTCATGTTCTTCATGTTATACTGAAGAACCATGAAGAGACCGCCAGGGGGCTTCGGGGTCACTGGATTCATTCATGCACCAGAATCAGATAGTGAACTCAGTGTTTGTTGGCTTGTTAGCGTGTTAGCCTGTTAGCTTGTGACTGTACAATGCCCTGAGTTTTCCTCTACTGCCACCATGAGGTCAGACTCTGCTTCAGGAGGGGAAACATGAACTGACTGAACATGAACTGACATGACTGAACATTTTGGAGCTGTTTGAACCTCCTCAGAGTTCTGCAGATGTTTTCTGGTTTCTGTTTGCGCTGAATGTCGACTCTCTGTCAGCTGTTACACTTCCTTTGATTTGGAGGATCATAAATCAGGAAGAGGAAGACAAAGTATCACTGCTACACGTCCAGGTGTGTGTGTGGACATGTATTACTCACATTGTGGGACAAAACACAAGTCCCCATAACGTAAATCATAAAATTTTAGGGTGAAGACTTGTTTATGGTTTAGGCAAGTAGTGGTTATGGTTATGGTTAGAGTCTCCAGGAAATGAATGTATGTCAATGTAATGTCCTCTGAAGTGATGGACACACGATGTTACTCTCAGGCCACCTTGCCCCGTTGGTGGAGGTTTTTGGGGCGTAGCAGCCTGAAATGAATACCTGCAGACACTACTCAGGGCTGAGAAGAAGTAGCCTACTCCCAACTGCGTTTTTAAGGTAAACAAAATAATTTAGACTCAGACTTGAAGGAAGCATAATGTCTTTCTGGATTCTGATCAAAGTATTCATGTCTTGAATACGATCGTAGGAGGCCTGAGGAGCTCCTGCTGTCTCTTACTTTGTAAAATGAGAAACATTAAAAAGACAAAAAGAACACAAGACAACAACAACAGGAATAAAACATGTTCACATAACTTTCACACGCAGGACACAAATAACTGAAGATCATTCTGTAAAACCAAACAACATCATTTAAGGACCAAGAGCAGCTACACTTCTCAGGACTTTTATTTTGACAAGCCACGTGTTGACTGCTTCCTTTTTCTGATGAAACAAGAAACATCAGCTCATTACATGGCGGCAAGAACATAAAGACCGAGTCCCAGTCGACTCTGATGTGATGTGGTTTACAGTCTTCTGGTGTCTTCCTCTGGTTGTAGTTTCTGCGGTGAGTCCTGTATTAATA
The DNA here is from genome assembly GCF_043641665.1 of Enoplosus armatus. NCBI lineage: Eukaryota > Metazoa > Chordata > Actinopteri > Centrarchiformes > Enoplosidae > Enoplosus > Enoplosus armatus. Next base: position 25,154,264 of record NC_092189.1, on the reverse strand, counting down.
TTCAGGGTGGGGGAGGGACGGGTGTGGATGATGGTTGGAGTGGGTGATGCGGGATCTGAAGGGCAGCTCGGTGGCAGCTGCTCGGCGGTGCTGTTCTCCGGGTGTCGGTGTGTTGGAGGAAAAGGTCACCTTATCTAAAGACAGACCTGCAGCTCTCAGACAGGTGGCTCTGCCTGCTGGTCCAGATGTTTTTTTGTCCTCTTTAGCTTCCCGTAGATGTAGTCTGTGTTGACACGCAGTGACCTCAGCAGGAGGCGGAGGTCTGATCTTCAGCTCCAAACACATGTTCCTCCGTCACACTGAAATGTCCTTTTTTACTCTCATTCAACTTTTCTACAAAATATTTCTGGACTTTTTAATCATGAATAGGATGAAGAGTTTTACTGATGATGTGAACAGGATATAGGGATGAACGGGGTGGACAAAATAAAAGAAACACCTGTACAATATGATGACTGTGACTGTCTTTTTGTTGAAATTGAACAGGAGTCGCGTTCATTTTCGTGGTGCTGTTGTATTCTGTATTACAAACCTAAACTTATCATAAACCTATTATATCATAATATAACGCATAAAGTAACGCACATCTAAATTCATCACATATCACAAACGTCACATTCAGCAGGTCGGATTTTTAGATATTTCATGTGTAAGACGTAACAATTATTTCACATGATATTTAACATCTTAACGAAACAAAACTGATATTTCATATTTACAAAATAATATTTCACATATGAAAAAATTAATCCTGTTCCTGCTCTGTGGTTTGGACTTGCTTTAGTTTTTACTGTAACAAACACTAACTGAACCTTAAAAATCACACTAAAAGAAATGAGGAATACTGTGATAAAGTGGCTGAGAGTTACATTATTATTATTATTATTATTATTATTATTTGTCAAACATTTCACATGTGACATGTACTTCACATTATTACATGTAGGACAGCTTTAAGACGTGTTTTTTATATATTCTGTTATGAACTTGTTATGTGTGAGTTTCAGATCTGTGAAAAACACAAATTTTCACAATGAACAAAAGACATTTTAGCCGTGATGATTTGATGTGGACATGTGTGGCAGGATGTGATGACACTGTGTTAACAACACTGCAGATCATTTCAAAAACCAAAAAAACAATCTGAGTCCATCTGACGTCTGTTTCCATGTGAGATGCCCCCCCCCGACCCCCATCGGCTCGAGTGTCATTAATAAATGATCAGTTTAAAATAAATAAGTCATTCTGACATGTATGACAGATGAATAATGAAAACACTGTTTTCTTTACTTTCTTATGTCTCTGAACTCAACCTGAAGGCTTTTCAAATTAAAACTACACTCTGTTCTCACATCACACACTCACTGCTCTCTCTCTCCCTCCGTTGATACATGAACTCTGCCTCGCTCGCTCTTTTTATTTGTCTGCGTACCTTCAGGGGGAATCAGAGTTTCACAGAAACAAACACGAAGATGTGTAAACCTGCGAATCACAGGCTGGAAATGAACTCTGAAGTAGACAGAAATTAATCGAAACTCCTCAGACGTTAGCTTTGAATCACCACACATCATATTTAATTGTAAAGTGAGGACCTATGTGTAAAAGGGGGACATTTGTTTAATGGGGATATAATTATCAATTATAATTGATTATGAACACACAACTTCACATGTGGAGCTGCTGATGTTGCTGTGATGGCAACATCAGACCACCGGGGGGCAGACAACATGTGCACGCACACACACATATACACACACACACACACAGGGAACAAACAGAGCAGGCCTGATGCTGCAGGACTCATTTTTGAATACATTTGAATGTTGAATGTTTTGAATACATTTCATTTGGTCCTCACTCCTTCAGACGCTTGTTTGGGGGTTTTGGGGTTTTTGACTTTGACTGAAGTTTAGGCTGACTGAGTTCACAACATCAGTTCACACAGACACATTGTGGGGACTGTCCTTTGTGTCCCCAGTCAGTCTCCATGAATGAATGTCAGTCCATATACCCTCTCAAGTCATGGAATATATATATGTATCTTAACACAGTAAAGGACAAAATACCGTCTCTACTGTGTTTCTTCACAGTACTCTACTGCGTTTATTCACTGATCTCTACTGCGTTTATTCACTGTACTCTACTGCGTTTATTCACAGTCATCTTCTGCTTTTATTCACTGTACTCTACTGCGTTTATTCACAGTCATCTTCTGCTTTTATTCACTGTACTCTATTGCGTTTATTCACAGTACTCTATTGCGTTTATTCACTGTACTCTACTGCGTTTATTCACAGTCATCTACTGCGTTTATTCACTGTACTGCGTTTATTCACTGTACTCTACTGCGTTTATTCACAGTCATCTACTGCGTTTATTCACAGTACTCTATTGCGTTTATTCACAGTACTCTATTGCGTTTATTCACTGTACTCTACTGCGTTTATTCACAGTCATCTACTGCGTTTATTCACTGTACTCTACTGCGTTTATTCACTGTACTCTACTGCGTTTATTCACAGTACTCTACTGCGTTTATTCACTGTACTCTACTGCGTTTCTTTACAGTACTCTACTGCGTTTATTCACTGTACTCTACTGCGTTTATTCACAGTCATCTACTGCGTTTATTCACTGTACTCTACTGCGTTTATTCACAGTACTCTACTGCGTTTATTCACTGTACTCTACTGCGGTTCTTTACTGTTCTTTACTGTACTGCACTAACCCTAACCCTTGTACTGTTTTGATTTTCTTTGTTATTGTTGTGTCTTTTGAACAGATGGTGGCCAGCTGAATGAAATATCTTCACTTTTAAAAATCTCTGTCCTCGCCTTTTCCTGACTGTAACTTCTGTACAAACCAGTATATTTTAATTTCTCATGAGTAGAAGTTAAAATGGCTGGTTCTCCGATGTCTGACCAGCCTCCATCCTCCCTGATGTTAACCTCCTTCTGCCTCTCGGTGAATATTTAACCCCGCCACTTGTTAAAGAGGTGTCACCCCTCCACGCCACCGGCATTGCTTTGATAACACTCTGGTTTGCTGGTAGACACAGCAGAGGGCTAATTAACCCCTTTGATTACTCCAATTAACCCAGACACATTAGAGCTCATCTGAGCAGAGTGACGAGTTTTCCTCCTGAGCCTGAACTCAACGTTGACATGTCAGAGAGTCTCTGCAGGCCGCAGAGGCAGCAGGAAGTGATGTCAGAGCTGCTCACAGCTGATCTCAGGTCTGATCAGATGGAAGCTGATTGAGTAAAAACTGTCCAAACACGCCCACAACCTGCTGAAGAGCCAATCAGAGCTGCACAGGTAAGACGTGTGAATATAAAGTGTCTCTGAGTCAAATCATCATCATTTACTCAAAGCGTAATGATAACTAAGGGCAGATTTTTTGTATTTGCAGTAGACATAAAAAAGTAGAATAAAACAGCCAATCTATTGATCTGTAAATGTTCCTGCGTATGCCAGTAAATCTTTAAATCAGCTACAAAATAAACTGTTGCAACGAAGGAAATCTGGAAAAGTAACAGAGCGCCACTTGTACTCAGATCTTCATACAGGAGGAAATTCGACATAAATGGAGGATATCATGCACAAGCTCTGCTGCACAAAGTCACTTCACATCTGGATTGTCTCCAGCTGCTGTAAGTGGCTCATTCATTTAGCAGTTTGACCCAGTGGTGCACTGCTACAGGAGCTACTCTGAAATAATACCAAATAAATGACAATGATTTGCTCACTTTAGATGGTTGTTTGTCCCTGGACTCACTTCAGCCCACCCTGTCTATGAAGAAAAGGAGAGAAAATGTTCGAAAGCTCAGGAGATTTGTTTCAAAGACGCCCCCCTCCTCGTCTATCTGCTCAGGGTGACTCATGAGCTGTAGGTGGGAAATAACAAGAACAGAAATAATAAGAAAGTCGTTCCAATTAACAGATACATTGCAATCCAATAATGAGATTATAAGAAGTCTGATATGAGTGAAGTGTTGTAAACTCAGGGGACGATCAGACGTCCTGTTGTCTCACAGCAGAGAGGACATGAAGCCGCTCATGTCTTCATAATCCTGTTATGATTTTATTAGTGAGAAGGTGAACTTTAAATCTGCTTCAGCTGCAAAGACAGAACAAACCGACACAAACTGATATTTAATTAATCCTGTCACTTCTTTGTTTCACGACCTTTTGATGAATGTGTAACATGTAAACTCTGAGATAAAATAAACTGCTGTTATATGGACTCCTCTTCCAAGGATACGCACGGTGTTCCACAGGGATCAATACTTGGACCACATTTGTTCTGTTTTAATGGTTGTACATGCTGCCACTTCATCACACTTAAAATACAACATACTGTAAATGATCATGTATCATAACTGTGTTGCTGAACAGCCTCAAATCTCTCTTTGTTTGACAGCCAGTGACGCCTCCCAGCTCCTGAAACCAGAGGACTGGTTGGATGGTTGGAAGTCCATTGTCAGATGTTTAGACTTAAAACCCGTCTTATTCCCTTCACAATAAGTTAACTTTGAGTAACATTAATTCAATTATATTGGTGTGTCCGTTCGGACGTGTCTGCCTCCAGTTTATCATCTGATTCTGTTAATGTTTATTAACGTTTATTAAAACATGTAAATCCTGAATGTTTCAGTTTCACTTTGATGTTTTCGTCTTGTTTGTCTTCGGGCTGCAGTTTTGACTGATCAGCATGTAGGAGCTCATCTGACTGTTAATGACACGCACACACACGTTAAACACACCATCAACACTAAGAGAAGAGCTGCTGCAGTGTGTGTGTGTGTGTGTGTCAGTGGTGTGATTTTCTCACCTGATTTAAACAACATTAACATCAGAGCTGCTGACATGTTGGACCTTCAGGAAACATCAGCTGACAGTAGTGATGATGTCAGCACCTGCTGACAGAAACTGTTTAGTTTAAAGTGTAATGATATCCAATAGTACTATTATAAAGTACTTTTAATAAAGAGAACTACCCTATGAGGTGGTGTACTGTAGTAAAAAGTTACAGCAGTACTGCTAGACAGTACGTCAGCAGGTGTAATGATGGCGACCCTGTAATCTGGAAGTTACATTTATATGTATATATACATATACACACATCAGTGCTGGAATGTAACTAAGTACATTTACTCAAGTACTGTACTTGAGTACAAATTCGAGGTACTTTACTTGAGTATTTCCATTTTGTGCTACTTTATAGTTCAACTGCATTACATTTATCTGAACGTTACTTTACAGATTACAGTTCTTCAGTGTTCCTTTATGTGTTGAGAACATTCTCCTCCTTGAGATGCATCGCTGCAGATGAAAGTACCCAACAGTATGTAAAGTACTTCACATGAGCTCAACCTGAAACATCTACAGCAGGAAAATGACACAGACACATGAATGCAACAGAAATATGAATCCAGAAACATCAGAGAGAATAGAAACACTGACAGGGAACATGTTACTGCAACATGACTACGTCTACTGTGATACTGAGAATACTTTTACTTCAGGAAGGTTTTTACTTGTGGTGGAGTATTAGAACCCAGTGTGGTAGTAGTACTTTTATTTTTGCACTCACAGTATAATTATTGATTATTCTGTCTGTTGTGTTTCATAGTTTTTAGTTTCTTCATTGACACACAGTTCAGTTTACAAGATGTGTTTACCATCAGGGAGGCTCTAATGAAAGTCATCATCATGTTGCATCGTGGGAAATGTAGGATCCAGTGTTTCTGGACTAAAAGTCTGCTGTCCAGATTAAAACAGTTTTCTCTCACAAGTCACAGGGACTTTACGGAAGAGACACTCTCAGCTGAACACCATCAAACAGGAAGCGTGAATCACTTATCAGCCGACTGAATCTGAATTCCAGTCAGCGTCTGAGATGAACTCACATTGACAAACTGAACAGAGAGGTCTCACTCGGAGGAAGATTTCTGTCTCTGTGAGCTGAATATTAAACCCTGTTCAGGTCGCCTGGATGGGAATCGTTCCGACTGACCCCAAACTGCAGAAACACAGAGCTGAAATCCAGACAGAGAGCTCGCGGGTTCATTAGCAGTGACTTGGTTCTGTCATTAAGAAAAGCCAAACATTAAACAAGGATTACCTCCGGCTTCGTTCCCACATCCAGCCGCTGAACTCTGCTTCATTAATTACAGAGATGCCCTTCAACCGGCAGACAGAGTTTCATTAAACAGAGATCAACACATGAAGTCATGATGCTGTTTGAATGATTTCACTTTTAGATTTCAGATGTCAGGAGTTCTAATTGTTTCAGACTTACTGGCTGTTACTTCAGCATGTTGGGAAACACACGTATTCTTCAGTCTCATGTCTGTGTGTTCAGTACAGAGCTGGGGTCTGAACGTGGTTAGCCTAGCTTAGCATAAAGACGCAAGCATGATTCAAAATGCACCATCTGGCATTATGATACCAAACCTGTCAATGTCACCGTGACTCAGTCCCACACACACCAAATACTCACAAGGGCACCAAATGTGGATTCATCCGCCGCTGAAAATAGTCCCCAACAAATGCACTATTTCCACCTGTTGAGGAGCAGCAGTTTGAGGAAATGACTGAGCCTTTTGAAACATGAAACTATATATTTTTGAGGAGTTTTACTGTTACTGTAGATTCCCGTCTACAGTAGGGACCAATGGGCTGAGAGCTGAGAGCCACAGACAGGAAGTGAGACAGGACTGAGAGACGGACTGAACATGAGATCTGTTGTTAATCGCAGACAAAGGTGAATCAGTTTGATCAGATTCATCAGCAGGACTTCAGGAGAAGTTTCATTTTTGTTCTCGTGTTAAGTTCACTGCACAGTTTTAGTTTTTCTAAGGCCTTAAATTATTTATTTATTTGTTTATTTTCTAAAAGGAATAAATGCCGACATTCAAAACATCAAGGTATCAGGCATTTAAATATTGATGACATCATAGTTGTCATTATTGTCCAAATTAATGATTCAAAGCACAAGTACAAACATGTCTTACTTGTTAAGTTTTGTGTGATGTAATACAGAAACACAGTCGTGTTATTCTGTATGTGACTGGTTTATGTTTATTTACAATGTGTTTTAAAACCGATGGAGCTGAGCACTGACTCCACAAAACAACTGGAACAACTGGGAAGGTTGAACATATATAACATACATAAATGTATCAACAGTCATTTTGTTTCTGTTGATACTGGTGAAATATTCAGATTAATATTGTGATGCTGATTCCACTCAAATCACCAGATCTAACAAATAAAAGACACTAAAACGCTAAATATGAGGACAAAGTGTCTCAGCGGCGGCGTCTGACTGTTGGAGGAGCAGCAGGAGGAACAGCGAGAGAGATTTGATTCGGTCGGCTGCAGAAGGCAGATGCCTCTGACATCTGGGTGATGTCAGCGTGTTGTCAACACATTGTTAGCGCTGCAAATGTGCAAACAGATTAACAGGCAGGAGAGCAGCCGTGCTGCTGCTGCAGAGAGTGAAGCTCAGGGTGAGAACAGACCTGAGAGAGACAGTCAGAAACACAGCAGAAATAAAGCGTACAGGGTTACAGTCTGAGGTCCGGCGATCCGTCAGTGAGGTGGCTGCTTCACTTCACAGCATTTTGTCGTCCATGAAAAAACACGACGAATTATCTCTAAAAACAAGAACATCAAATCTGATCTGATCTGATTGATCCTTACAAAATAAAACTCACACTTATGAACAAGCGCTGTGAACAAACACACTACAGCTTAACTTCAGATAGAGAGATGGAGCTTCATTAGGTACAGACACTTTTTTTACATGCTTGTTGTCTGTCAGATTATATGTTATATGTTAAAAAAAAAAAGTGTAGCACCATCAGACCACGGCAAATTCCTTGTAATGTATGTTACTTGGCAATAAATAGTTTCTGATTCTGATTCTGATTCGGACACTAATAAATCCTACAGACACTAATAAATCCTAATTCCTAACAAATCAGTAAAAGCTTTTCATGTTCGTCCTGGTCCTTGATGTGATGTGGAGACGAACAGTGCTAAAAGTCACATGTTTGCTTTCATAAGGACAAGTACATATCATGGACCAATACCACATACCACAGCATTTGTAGTCTCAGCTGGTTTGTATGAAGACAAATACACACAACAGGAAAACACATGCCCAACAGTATTAAACACAAACAAAACACATTGAAAACTTGATGCAGCTCAACTGTGAATTTCTACAATCACTGTGTAAAATAGAAAACGACAGTAGAATGAAACACTAACAGCATTTTGTTTCACTTGACTCTTATTGTGAAGGACTAAACAATGTGTGACTTCCTGTATATTTGCCTGAGAGCGAGGGGTTAATTAAAGCAGAGATGGAGGAGTGTAATCCTCTTGATATTATCTTCATTCATCTTCAGCAACATCTGATCAATGAAACAGGATCAGGCTCCACCGGTTCACCTGCTGACACCGGTCCTATCTGAGAGAGCCTAAAGCCGAACTTCCAGGTTCTGGTCCAGAAGTAAGAAAACCTCATTCAGAATCCCTCTGACTTTTGTAACAGCGATAAAAACTAAAAAGCCCTCCTCCAAAACCACATCTTCATCATCTTTAGATAGATTAAGAAAACATCACTGTTTGTTTAATATCTATGTTGTTTGGTTTTCCTGCTTCTGCTGACACCAGAAAAAGAGCAACTCATTTTCAACCACATTAATCACAAGAAACAGCGAGCTCGAGAAGGTTTCATCAACAGCTAACATTAGCTAGTAAATGTTTTACTCACTATGTTTCAAAGCTTTTTATTTAATTTCCCAAATCTTAAAGCAGACTTCAGTAGCTAATCAATTAACATTACTTGGCTAGAGAGCTAACATTATTTAGTTAGCTAACATAACTTAGCTAGAGAACTAACATTAGTCAGCTAGAGAGATAACATTACTCAGCTAGAGAGCTAACATTAGTCAGTTAGAGAGATAACATTACTCATCTAGAGAGCTAACATTACTCATCTAGAGAGCTAACATTACTCAGCTAGAGAGCTAACATTAGTCAGTTAGAGAGATAACATTACTCATCTAGAGAGCTAACATTAGTCAGTTAGAGAGATAACATTACTCATCTAGAGAGCTAACATTACTCAGCTAGAGAGCTAACATTAGTCAGTTAGAGAGATAACATTACTCATCTAGAGAGCTAACATTAGTCAGCTAGAGAGCTAACATTAGTCAGCTAGAGAGCTAACATTACTTAGTTGAGTCAAATGAGAAGATGGATATCAACATCACATGGCCATAAAGACTGGACGTAGGGGGAACTAGCAAGTCTAGCTAGCATAATTATGGCACTGCTAGTTGACATTATGGAAGCTACATATAGCTAACATACCCAATGTTATGGTAGCTGTTGGTATCTAACCGGTGTTATATCCAGAGGTTTTGCCTAGCTTAGCACGACTGGCAGCAGTGGGGAAAGTGCTCCTCTGGCCCTTGAATGCATCACTGAGGACGTTCTGACAGGAACATGAAGACAGCTGAAGCTGGACTGTGTTGTAACTTTGATTTGGTGATTTTGAACTAAATGAGAAAAGTGTGCATCTTTCAAATCTGAAGGTGAAAATGAATGAAAAAAAAAATCCCAATAAACCAAAATGAGCAGCTGCATTGAATTTTTCTGGAGTCCTTGACTTTGGTCCGACTCTGAGATGAACGGACCCTCTGGATGTCAGAGTTTGTTGAAGTTGACTCAGACCTTGAAGAGTTTGACGATCAGCTCCGTGAGGAAGTTAAAGTCTCTGCGGGCCTCAGTCGGTGGGATCCGGGGCCGAGCGCTTCCTCGACACCCACGTCGCAGCGCCGCGCCCGGGCCGCCGGACAATACACCACAGTGTGTTTAAACCAGCCGGGAGGAGGCTGCGTGGGCCGACCCGGACTTCAGCCAGACCTTCCCTGAACATTCTCAACAGCTGATGAGCAGGAAGGGAGCGGGAGAGTCCCGGCCGCTCCCTGAGTCTGGCAGAAATCACCAGGACTCGTCCCATGACGGGTTTAATTCAAATGTAAAGCAAACAGACAACACAAAGAGCTGCTGTGACCCCACGCTCCCCCCGCCTCACATACATGTTCAAGAATACAGTTGTGTAATCTCTCCTTGTGACTTCAGTTCCTCCAGTTGGACTTGAAGTGGCTGCACACTGACAGGCCTCGCCTCGTCTAATCCTCGGTCCGTCTAATCGCTGCCAACATGGACTCCCTGCAGCCCGACGCCTCGTTAATCGCCTCCAAACAGCGTCTTCACATCCAGAGACGTGTCTGTTCTGTAGAACTGAACCAGAGCGACACAGCGTCCTTCAAGGGGGCTGCTGAGAACCCTTAAGACCCGAGAGAGCGACTAAGTTGTTAAAGTTTAGTTGTTAAAGAGAAAGTTCATCTCCTCGACTCGTGTCCTTCAGTCCAGTTCAGAGGGTCTGTCTGTCTCTGACGGCTGCAGTTACTCAACAGGTTCATGCTACAGTCAGCTTTTCTTTTCCTCTGTAGGTCCACAGTGTTTCCTTCCTCCATCCTTCCTTATGTCCATTCTTGTCTCCTTCTGTCCTTCCTGTCCCCCCTTTTAAGAAACATGCCAAAAATATTATCGCTTTTAAAAAATATCCAAATAGTCTCATTTTCTAAAAACATCTTTGCTGTACAGAAACTTTCCTGAAAAGTCACTTTTTCTTGTCTTTGATGCTCAGTTTTGGTCCCTTAGATTTTGCATCTGCAACTTTCAAGATTTTCCTTTTCCCGTCTCTCTGAAGAAGGACCCTTTTTACTTTTGATCCTTGAGAAGTGCTGAATTAAAAACGTGTGACGGCATCTTTATTCTTCTTTCCCTCTGATTTTCAAAGCGTCTTGATTTTAGTGCTGCAGTTCAGTTTCATTGATAAACGTTCAGCATCTTTCATTTCTCTCCCGTCTCCCCTCTCTATGTCTTTCTTTCTAGACCTTATTTCTAAATTCTCTCCTTATTTTCAGTCCTTGATTATTTTTATTATCCTTGTTTTATTTTTTCATCTTTCTTTCTTTCTTTCTTTCTTCCCTAATTCCTTTTCATTGTCTCTCTTCTTTGGATGTAAAAGCATTAAAATCTTTAACTTTGGGATCTTTTTGCTTTTTGTATCTTCAGTTTTCTGACAGGAACTATTGTTGAGAATGAGTACTTTTACTTTTAGTACTTGGTGACTGCAGTATTTGTATTGTGGTGTTGATGAGTTTTATTCCTATAGACACACTTGGACACTTTTCTAACTTCTCGGTGAATTTCCTTTCTTCACTTCATGTCAGCATGAATATTCATGTTCCCTCCCTGAATGGTTTCAGTCGCTTCTTCTTCTTCTTCTTCTTCTCGTGTCTCGTGCTCTCTCTCACATAACGACACTGATGTCTTCGTTCCTCCTGCAGGATAATTACGTCTTATTTTGAAATGTATATCTGAGCCGCTGCTGCAGCGAGCGACGGAGGATCCCGGTGTTCATTTTAATTGTGAGGAAACACACGAAGATTTTAAGACAGGATTTGGGCCAGATGTGATGGAGGAGAGCGAGCGAGCGAGCGAGGGCAATTTGCATTTCATTTTCAGGCTGTCGGCAGATTCCTCACAGCGGAGTCGTATTAAGATGCAGCGAGGAACAAACTGTTACTGCCGAGCGTGTTTGTGCAGTTGTAGGTATTTCCTCGGCCCGGTGCTGACGGAGGAAGGTGAGCGTGTGTGTTGGAGTGTGTTTGTGAACAGGGGATATGTGGAATGGCTCCTCCTATAGTAATTAGCGGTGGAGGTTGTAATTGGGCAGAATCAGTCTTACTAAGTGATTTCCTGACTGTCAAACGAGCCAAATTAATTTGAGTGATACTTTTCATTTAGTTAGCATCAAACAGCCCCTCCACTCGGCCTCCATATGGGCGTCTGATGCAACGCTCGCCATTAAACCTCCACAGCCAGATGTTCCCCCGCAGCCTCGCCATTATCAATGCAAATTTATTCATTAAACAATTTAATTGTGTCAATGATTGACAGGCGGCGGCGTGATGACGGAGGAATGTTATGAAGCTAATAATCTGTTAGTCTTATTAACTCCCTGTGTCAGCAATATGGCTGTCAACATTTATGTGGATTAACCCTTCTAATGTCACACACACACACACACACACACACACACACAGCTGCTCGCCATGACAACAGACGGGCTCACCGGTTGGTCGTCTCGATGTTCACAAAAGACACCACCAACGACGTCACCATCGCCCCCCCCCGACCTGAGAGAGTGAGGGGGGGGGGTCAGGTGAGGGTAAGTGTGTGATCTCCATTCAGATGAGCTGCATTACACTTCAGTTACACATTCAGTGATGTTTGTGTCTGTACAATAACGCACACACACACACACACACACACACACGGCAGGATCCTGTCCACAGGTCACCACCTTAAACTAAGTCTAACCCCAAAACCAGGTCTAAACCTTCAGACAGCCATTTGAAGAGGAAACGAACAAACTAAATGTCTTCACCGTCCCTATAACGTTCACGCTTTCTAAAAGCTAATTTTATAACTTCAGGAAAATACTAAAATGACACCACTTCCAAAAGAAAAGTTCCCACAAATGTCCCAACATTCCAGAGTGTTTGAAAAACAATTTCCAGAAACGTTCCAAATAAATCCCCAATAAACAAAATCCAAAAATGTGCCCACTTTGCAAAAAATGTCCTGACTTTCTAAAATTTAACCTAAACTTTAAAAATATGTCCCCAAAACTTTCCAGAAGTGTCCTCACTTTCAAAAAATGGTTCCTAAAAATGTCCCCACTTTCTCAAAACATCAAACAAAAATGTCCTGAGGTCGAGCGGACGCACTGACAGTGTTTTAATAAGCTGTCAATCAGTCCGAACACAGTTTCAAAAGAAATCCTTCAGATGTCACGAAGGTGTGACGGGTCGCTGACCTGCACCGTCCAATCAGAGCGGAGCGTTCATGACACCATCTTCTTCCTCTGCGGTGTGTGACAGTCCAAGGCTGATCACCAGGTCTCATTCGTGCAGTTCTGACAGGCGCTCTCAGGACGCCTCAGACCGCCTGCAGGACCGAGTTATGGCACCAAACAGGAAGCTGTGAATGTAAAATAACACCAGTTTATATATTTAATATTTCAATTTGAAAAACAAAGTGAAATCTGAGCCTGAAGGTGAAGAAGAGCCTGGAGCGTGTTAGTACGTCACTAAAACATAACTGAGTTATAGATTTATCAACAACCAGAGAACGAAGTTCACTTTGTACAAAGCAGCTAACAGGAGACGGGATGGTTCCCAGCAGAGTCATGTGATCAGTTTCCTGTACGACAAGTTCCTTCCTGACCTTGCATGTCATCTTTCAGATTTTACAGCCACGGCTACGTTTACTGTTGGCATTATGATTACACAGTAATTTCTTCTGTATGTCTCTGCTGAGTTGTAGAAACCATCCGCTCTCCCCGTGTGAGCAAACAAACCAGAAGTCATAATCATTTGAAAGCTAACATGCGAGTTGAGAGACTGATTGAGAGTCAGATTGTCTCGCTGTATTTCCTCCTTCATAAACAGAGAAATGTGCAGCTCGTCCTCCTCCGATGGACCGCTCTCCTCTCAGACTCACAGCGACCATAAAACTCGAATTTCATCTCCATCTGTCTGCAGAGTATCATCCACCTGAAGAACATTTCCCCAAAACTCACGGCTGTTCGTCAGGCTGTTACACCTGGTGTCTCTCTAATGGTACACCAGATATTAACCATTTTGTGATAATATGATTTTGTGTTAAATTATGGCACCCAGCTCGCAGTTTGTTCAGACCTGTATCTGTTAAATGTTTCCAGCAGAGACGTGGTGGAGAGAAGAAACCCTGCAATTCAGTTGAGCTGCCTTTTTATTGGCAATAAACGTTTTATGCTGATGTACAGTAAAATCTTATGATCTGAAATGATAGCACGCAACATAAACCTGATCACACTGATGTCAGATTCATGGTATAAAGAGCTCGCCTTTTATTAAGGAAATAAGAAGTGAATGTTTTCTGATAATGTTGATTTATGTCTTTATGTTCTGACAGATTAGCCTAGCTTAGCACAAAGACTGGAAACTGGAAGCTTAGCTGCATCAAAAAGAAAGAAGTGAGAAACTGCTGAAAATGTTAAAATAAATATATGTGAATATCTGTGAATATCACAGATCAGAAAATACAGTGAGATCGTGGTGGGACAGCTAAACAGAATAAACATGCTAATGTTAGCACAACGACTGGAAGCAGGGGGGCACTGTTGGCCTAGCTCCACCAAAGGAGAAAAAAATAGGACCTCCAAGTCTGTCTGTGATACTAGCAGCTCCACCACAATCTTATGTTTTTTTCTTGATCACTGTGGCTGAAACACACAACAGATTCTCACAGTTTTTTTTCGATGTTTGATGGAGCTAACTGTTTCCTTCTGCTTTCAGTCTTTGTGCTAAGCTAGGCTAATGTCATGGAAAACTACAATGTCTGCTTTTCTTTTCTACACTTCTTCAGTATACAACATACAACATGTAAATCAGACGGCCTTGGAGTTGCTGGAGGGTGATTTTTTTTATACAACATTTAGCATGCATGCTAACACGTGAAGCTCCACATTTGATGTTTCAGTGTTTTTTCTTCTTGCTCAGTAACTTTGTTCTCAGGTTCTCCACCTGAGGCCGCTCGCTCTGAAACCAATATGGAGTCAGGACGGAGGAGAGGGTCGGTATTCCAGAATCCCTCTGAGGGGCTGCTCGGGGCCCCCTGCGGTGTTTGCATGTTTGTGGAAATCATTACAGCTCGATGTTGGAAGCTGAACGAGGCTCGGTGAGGTGAGGCGAGGCCGTCAGGTGGAGGGGAAACACTCTGCATGTGTTTACGCTGGATCAGATTTGGTTGCTGACATGTTTCTGTGTTTCATTATTGACGAAGAGACAACTCCAAACATCCAAACTCCCCGAGCTTCTGCTCCAACCTCTGAGCAGCTCACCTCCACCTCGCTGATGTTTATTTCATCAGCCAACTTTATTCTGACTTCAGCTTTTATTGGACTGTTAAAATGACGCTTTGTTGCGTTTTACTTGTGACACTAAAACCAAAACAGATCTTTTTAATTCACTCAACAGCTTCAACTCCACCTGCTCTGGAGCTGTCGACCACATCACATGGTCCTGGGATTTTTAAACAAAAAAAATAAAACTTAAAATAATCGAAACATCTCTAAACAAACAAATGAATGAATCATTGACTATTATTGTATGTTCTATATCTATAGTTATTTAATTTTCATGTACCTTGAAGTTTTAATTTGTATTATTGAAATGATGCAGTTCTAGTACTGAAATAATTAATATATGATCTGAAAACATTTAATATAATTTTATATAAATGTTCAAATGACTGATGGTAAAATGCATTTTGTATTTAACTAAACAAACAAAATAAATACAAGTTAAATGATTTGATTTGTTTTGCTGGTACACTTCTGTCTTCACTAATTTTATTTTGATATAAAGACCAAAAATAGATGATTAAAGAAATGAAAATGATGAAAAATGAAAAAGCTGAGAACTGTGTATTAATGGATTTCATGATGTTGCAGAAATGAATGATAAAGATAAAATGTTAGATGATATTTAAAGTTGGTTTGGGACTTTTCGTGGGATTTATTGACGATAAACCAACAACCTGTCAGTCCGTCTCTCAGTCCTGTCTCACTTCCTGTCTCACTTCTTGTCTCACTTCTTGTCTCACTTCCTGTCTCACTTCCTGTCTGTGGCTCTCAGCTCATTGGTTCCTACGGAAGACATCAATCTTTAAAAACACCTCACAAATATATAGTTTCATGTTTAAAAGGCTCAGTCGTTTCCTCCAACAGCTGCTCGCTGTAGATTTTATCAAACTAACAGGAGGAAATGGTGCATTTGTCGGGGACTATTTTCAGCGGCGGATGAATCCACGCGTGGTGCTCTAGTATTATATAAATCGAGTATTTGGGGCAGCAGGACGGTGTGTGTGGGACTGAGTCAAGATAAACTACACTGTGTGTGTTCATGGTGATGAAGGAACATGTGTGTTTAATAGTTTTAAGACACACACAACACTTCACTGCTGCTTTGCACATGAAGAAAATAATCCTTTAAAAAAAGACCAGAGAAGACAGAGACGAGGTATTTAAGGTTTGGCAGAGGAGTTCAGTTTATGGACAGCAGATGGCAAGAAGGATCAGTGCATGCTGGGAGTTGAAGTTCAGTAAGGTGTCAGCTCCTAAGGCTTCCGTCATCGAAGGTTCACTGAAAGGAAATAAAAGACAAAGGAGCTGCAGGATTTGAGTTCCTGACGTGGGAACAACAAACAACAACGACACGATTATTATGTGTTTGGAAATGAGCATCTTGAAATCCTTTAAACTTAATATTCAGCCAACAATTAGACAGAGCCCTGGAGCTGGTTCCAGGTCAGGCCGAGAGTTTCACACGAGTTAAAAAAGAAGAGAAGAAGACTGATCTGAATACAAACACACACAACGTCTTTGTGTGTGTGTCAGAGGTTTGGTCTTCACTGAGGGAAAGTGATGGGTGTGTTTTCCCTGGGTCAAGCCTTGCAGGCAGGACTGTGTGTGTGTGTGTGTGTGTGTGTGTGTGTGTGTGTGTGTGTGTGTTATGACCTCAGGCGGGTCTGGCCCTGGGGGGATGGTTCTGTTTTGTTTGTTTTTTTTGGGAGGAGAGGCTGCTGGAGGAAATCTGCAGCTTAATGAAGCGTTCATCACCGACACATTCAGAACTCAATCTGCATTTCTGCATGTTTTAGAGAAACACTGACTCCATGTTTCAGTCACACAACATCCATTTATGTGTCAGTGTGCCCTGAGAGGTGATGCAGGTTCCTCTCTGACCAAAGAGTCTGTTTGAACAAGTGATTTCATCTTTCATTTCTATTAGACGACATTTGCATTTATTTAAAATCAGTGGGTGTACTGAGAAAACTTCACTCATGTTTTGAAAGTAAAATAACACAGTTCAGTACACATTCAGTAACTCACAGCAACGTGCCACAAACAAAGTCACAAACACACAGCAAACACAGTCAGCAAAAATAAAAGGAAAATACAAGAAAAGAAAGAAAAGAGGAATGATCACGTTTGCTTGCTTCAGAAACAACTAAAACTGCACCTAGATAAAGACACTCCAGTAATTAGCCCGATCCAAAACACCTGTGGTTGCTTTGGGGTTTTACTTAAGAGAGACAACAGTTGTGTCCCAGGTCTCACTGCATACTGCAGTACTACACACTGACCATGAGAGGGCACTGTTTCAGCAGCTGCTATACAAGAAATCAACATAATAAACTGACAAAAACCAGACGAAGAAGAACCTCTGCACTTTAGCAGTTTAGTTAGCTAGCATTAGCTAACAGCGATCCCTAAGCTAACACAAACGCAGCCTTGATGGCAGCGATGTGTTTGTTCACAACTAACATTAAGTTCCAGTTTCAGTTCCAGATCACCACAGTCTCAGTGTTCGTTGTGATTTCAATAATAATAATAATAATAATAATAATAAGTGCTACACAAGATGAGTTAATTATAAAAACAAATGTTGGGTTACAAAAGACTTTAAACGCATCAGAATGAAACAGATTAAACCAGTTCAAGTGATAAGAGATACATGAAATGAAGAGATCAGTCTGAAGGTCCTGAAACTGAAGTGAAGATCTGTTTGTTCTCTGAAACCCTCGACTCTGCACCTGAATCACAAACCTTTCTGACGGCTCAACCTTTCAGAGAATGTTCCTCTGTGGAAGACGAAATAAAAACTTACAGCAGACGAGCAGCAGAGAGGTTTACAATAAATGTTGTTAGAGCAGAAACAGCATGTCGGCGTTCAGGCCCCATTAGAGCCGACAGCAAACAGCAGAAACAAGCGTCCAATCAAACATCCAGTGCTGCAGGACGAGTGGGAACCGACAGCAGCTCAACCTCCACCTCCCGCGAGACCCAGCTCGTATTATCCTACGGTAAACAAAAACCCTCCTCCTCCTCCTCCTCCTCCTCTTCCTCTTCTTCTTCTTCTCTGATACGCATTATTACTCTGACACCTGCGCCTAACATGTGGAACTTAATGTCTCTTCATTTGCCATTTGTTTCCTCCTAAACAAGGTGCAGGGTCCGGGGTGGGTTTGTCTGCTGGGAGCTCAACACCAGCTGGAGGTTTACAGACGGGACGAAATGTGCCATAACACCCCCCGCACACGCACACACACACACCTTCCTTCATACACTGCTTTAACCCCCCGACACAGACAGAGGCGTCACTGTCACTATTCATCTGTTAATGTTGCTTCACATTAGCAGGTTGACAGAGTCACAGATTTGTGTCTCCTCAGATGAAATGACATTCTAAACACATTCTGTCACAACCAGCAATGGAAGAAGTACTTCAGTGAGAGTACTAATACCACACTGTGAAAATACTCCACCCCATTATTCTGGAAACACAGTTAAACTTTCCTGTAGGCTCCCGTAGAAAAGCTCCCAAAAAGTGACACAACATTTAAATATTACATGAAACTTTTTTCATTCTGTATTTGTTCAGATGTAGTCACATGGTCTCCATCACAGCAGCTGAATCAGCTGTGAGCAGCTCCTGTCTGCAGCGTCCTCATGGACGGACAGACAACTATCACTGATCACTGAGACACTGAAGGAAACTTAAAAACAGAAGGATTCTCAGGCAGGTTCTGCAGCGTCTCTCTGCAGAGATGATTACATCCTCTGGAGGTGTAACTCTCTCTGAGTCTATAAATATGTGTTTCATGTCTTTGTAGCTCTGTTGTCATGACGACGGCAGTATAAACAGTAATTTGAACATGCTAATATTAAGCGTACAACATTAGCATCTTAGCATGTTGTCATGTGCACAGTTAGCGTAATGACATGGAAATGAACAAGCATTAACATTTAGCATGTGATATTTAGCATGTATCATGCTAATATGCTAACATGTACAATGTGTTAGCTTGTTACCATATTAACATGTCTACAGCATGATGATTTAAACATAAGCATGTTGACATGCTTATTTGGCATGTTAATGCCTTCATCTTTAGCATGAAGCATTCAGCATGTTAGCATCGATGAGGCAGTTAGAGCGTTTCAGAGCTTCATCGATGACTTTGATCTTGAATCTGCTGATCAGGTCTGAACGAACAGTCAGGAGACGAGTTGAAGGAACAATGACTTTAGAATATCTCCTCCTCCTAACGAGACACCTGAGACAAACTGTACATGAAACGCAGCCCTCCATCAGTCTGAACTGGATTCTTTCAGTCAGTAATGAAGTCTTTGTGAGTGCAGATCATGAACCTCTCATCACACATTATTAAACACTCTTAAAAACTATCACTGCATTTAATTTCCATGAGTAGACGAGTTAATTCACTTTTCCTTTTTCTGCCTTTTTCACTTTTAATTTCAGAGAGCTGCGAGGTCAAAGGTTAATGAGGGCGTTCAGTTTCTTCACCTGTTCCATATTACATGAAGTGATCAGTGTGCAGTCGGGTGGAACTCTCCATAATAACTCGCTGTCGGCTACAGACGACACAGTGAAGTGTTGGAAAAGTTTTCTTTTGTGACAGGATGTGAAGAAACACGAGGTCTGAATCATCGCGCCGATGATCTCTGTGACGAGACGACGACCCGAGAAGACAAACATGGACACATAGGATGATATATAACATGTACAACGTGCCTTCTCATGTATACTGCTGACAGCAGAGCACAGTTTTTAATACTGATCAGGACATTCTCAAACTACCGTTGGTGTGTGTGTGGGATGATTCATTAATTAATGATGAGACAGAGACAGAGACAGAGAGAGAGACAGAGAGAGAGAGAGACAGAGACAGAGAGACAGACAGAGAGAGACAGAGAGAGAGACAGAGAGAGAGAGAGAGAGAGAGAGACAGAGAGAGACAGAGACAGAGACAGAGAGACAGACAGAGAGAGACAGAGACAGAGAGAGAGAGAGAGACAGAGACAGAGAGAGAAACAGAGAGAGACAGAGAGAGAGAGAGAGAGACAGAGAGAGAGAGAGACAGAGACAGAGAGACAGAGAGAGAGAGACAGAGAGAGAGACAGAGACAGAGAGAGAAACAGAGAGAGACAGAGAGAGAGAGAGAGAGACAGAGAGAGAGAGAGAGAGAGACAGAGACAGAGAGAGAGACAGAGAGAGAGAGAGAGAGAGAGACAGAGAGAGAGACAGAGACAGAGAGAGAGACAGAGAGAGACAGAGAGAGAGACAGAGACAGAGAGAGAAACAGAGAGAGACAGAGAGAGAGAGAGAGAGACAGAGAGAGAGAGAGAGAGAGACAGAGACAGAGACAGAGACAGAGAGAGACAGAGAGAGAGAGAGAGAGACAGAGAGAGAGACAGAGACAGAGAGAGAGACAGAGAGAGAGAGAGACAGAGAGAGAGACAGACACAGAGAGAGAGACAGAGACAGAGAGAGAGACAGAGAGAGACAGAGAGAGAGACAGAGAGAGAGACAGAGACAGAGAGAGAGACAGACAGAGAGAGAGACAGAGACAGAGAGAGAGACAGAGAGAGAGTCTTTTATAACATTATAAGAGAGCAACAGATTAGCTGTTAGGTTAGCGTAGCTAGCATTAGCATAGCTAGCGTTAGCATAGCTAGCATTAGCATAGCTAGCATTAGCGTGCTCTCACCTGCTCTCTCTCTCGGGGGGTTCAGGATGTTTGTGCACTTTTAAATAAAGTTGTGTGAGTTTGAAGCGACAGTGATGACAGTGACAGTGAGAGGAGAATAAAAATGATGAAGGCTGCAGCTCCTCTGCTCGACCTGCTCGAGTCTCCTGCTGGTGATTCCAGCCGCAGGTTCAAATCCCACAACACACACACACACGCACACACACACACACACACAGAGTAATGACCCCTGGCTCCTCCCAGCATGCACTGCTGCTGTGTTTTATGTTTATTTATGGGGGGCGGTGGGGGAGGCTTGGCGGACTGACATGTTTATTGTGGCCCTCGGATCAGGAGCCGCCGGGGGCCACAGGTGCAGAGTTTTACATGAGGGGAGATTTACTGTATGGTCGCCATGGAGAGGGGGGAGCAGAGATGGGGGAGCCGGTGGGGGGGCTCTGCTCCAGTATCTGCACTAACAGATACTGGACTGTAACTGAGCATCTGTGAGTTTTAATTTGAATATTTATAGTTTTTCATTATGTTGCTTTAGAGTTTTTTGTCGTTTCAAGCTGAAGTTCTGCAGCTGTTTGTTTGTTTGTTTGTTTGTTATTTGTTCTGAGTGACAATCACTGAAACATACAGAGGGTCATTTAAAATGTTTGTCTGTTATTGTGATGATGACTTTTCCTTCAGAGTTGATCTTCCTGTGAGAGTCGGAGGGAAATATCAGGTGAGACGCAGTGAAACGACATCACCTGCTGATGTATTTATGCAGGTGATGTCGTGCTTCACGCTGACACAGTTGACCGTGCGGATGGAAATATTTCACTGCAGTTTTATTGCTGCAGAGGAGACGTCAGAAAAAACAAGATTCACTCTCATGTTGGACGTTTTTACAGGAAACAGACTGAGAGTCTTCAGGAGACAAGAAACCATCAAAAGTGAGACGGAGAAGAAACTCAAGCGGAGACTCGAACACAGGAAACACTTCCTGCTCTGATTCCGCTTCATGTTTCATTTCGTTTGGGGGTAAAAACGTATGATTCAGCGTTTCTGTCGGTCGTATGCTGACTGAGGAGGCGAACTGCCACAGTGTTCTCTGTCTTTTAGCTCTGCTTTGGTCTCTGACTGTTTAGCTGCTAAATGTTTGACTTCTGAGAACAGGACGAGGTCTGCAGGGACACAGTTCATAAACCCCCTGAGTTTTGGGGGGAAGAGTTTGATTTATTTATAATATAATATTTAATAAATGTAATATTCTCACTTAATTGAAAAGAAGAAGAACAGGATTCACCTTCAGCTGAAGAGCAGCCTCTTATTCACCACTATCCTCCTCTTCCTCTTCATCTCTTCTCTCACTCATTTTCCTCTCACCCCCCCCCCATTTCCTCGTTTCTCTCCTCCTTCCTTTTCCTCATCATCCTCCCATCTCCCTCCCTTACCTTTATTTATTTACACCTCTGTTATTTGCCTCTTTAGATTTATTTTTGCTAATCCCTCCCTCTACCTCCTCTTCCTCCTCCTCCTCCTCCTCCTCCTCCTCCTCCTCCCAATCCCTCCTCTTCCCTCCCTCTCTCCCTCCTCCCCTCCTCACATTTATATTTTTCCTCTCCCCCTTGTCCCTCTCTTCTTCATCCAACCCAGTTTTTGCACCTCTGTTATTTGCCCCTTCAGATTTCTCTTTCCTAATCCCTTCCTTCCTCTTTCTCCACCCCCCCCCCTTCCAATCCCTCCTCTATCCCTTCCTCTTATGTTTTTATTTTTTCACATCTCTCTGTATTTCCTCCTCTCTTCTCTCCATCCTCACATTTATATTTTCCACTCTCCCTCCCTCCCTTGCTCCCTCCCTCCCTCGCTCTTCACAAACACGCCTGTAACCATGCCCTTTCCCTCTTCAAACTAATTACCTCGGCTACCTTGTACCCGCCACCCCGCGGGACTCCAACAACTGTCAGACCAGTATTATTTTTGAAATTTAAACAATCATCTTACGTGCGCTGCTGCTAAGATCCTGGCCTTTTCGGCAGCTTCGACCTTCAGTAATTAATACCCCAGGGCCCATTATTGGCAAAGCCTTTATCCTCTGGGCCAAGAAGCCTCTAACCCGCTAATTACGGCCAAGCAGCTAATCTTCCAGCCGGCTGATTGACAGCTACACCTATTCTACTAATTGCCTGTTGCAGACAACACCTGGTGAACCGCAGCGCCGGGGGAGAGCGCCGGGCTCCGACAACGCCTATGGGTCCTGGGGGAGGCCAAACAAGTGAGGGGAGGCTGCGAGAGACTGAGTGTGTGTGTGTGTGTGTGTGTGTGAGGGGTTTGTATTGTCTTTATGTGCAGGGGGAGGTGAGTGTGTGATGGAGAGGAAGCTGTTCAGTTTGTGCATTTTATTGTACATATGTCAGAGTGTGTGTGTGTGTGTGTGTGTGTGCAACACGTCGCTTATCGAACACACAGAAACATCAGAAGAAATAAAACACAAGCTCAAACTATTGTCTCAATAAACACCTGAGACTCCTTTCTGTCTCTACGAGGACACCTGAGAGGCAATAAGTGTCTCATTGTCTCCATGTGGACACCTAGGAGTCCAATGATGTCTCAACATGGACGTCTGATCGTCTTGGGCATCTGGGAGTCTGTTATTGACTCTATGGGGACATGTTTGTCCATTGTCTCTATGGGGACACCTGTTTGTCCATTGGACACCTAAAAGTACATTATTGTCTTTATTGTCTCTTACTGTCTCTGTGTGGACACCTGGAAGACATTAATACATAGAAGTCAATGTTTGTCTCTTCATGGAGATCACCTGGGAGTCCATTCTGTCTCCCATACCAATGTCCACTTCTCAATGAAACCACGAGAGGCTGCGTCTTAGTCTGTTATCTTATCTATGTGGACACCTTGGAGTCCAATATTGTCTCTGCAAGGACACCTAACAGTCACAGATACCTGGGAGCCCATTATTGTCTATACCTGGACAGCTTTGAGTCCATTGGACCTCTGGGTGTATGATATTTTGTGTAAGGGGACACCCCATTGTCCATTGGAGACCTAGGAGTCCTGTATTGCCTCTATGTGGACACCTGGGAGTCCATTATTTACACGTGAGATATTTAAATCCTTGTGTTTGACTGACTGAATCTGGTCACTAACATTCGGAGACGGAGGGTGAAGCTGCAGAGTTTGTCTGTGTCCACGTCTTATTTAGAGGACCGTCGCTCACTATGACTAAACCAGAAACTGTCTTTTAATGCGAACCACGAAAAGATATCAAATATCATCATCTCTGCCAGAGCTCGGCCTGCTGACAATGACTCAATGTGCAACAGCTTTAGGACGCTAACTGAGCATCAAGAATGTGCAGAAACGTGTGGAAACCACGTCAGACAGACATTTGATCAAATCCATGGAGGACCTTGTGTTTTGATCCACTGTGTGTTTCATTAACGTTAAAGACAACAGAAAACACAGAAGTTCATAATATCCATAAACAGCCAGAACGAAATGATGTTCTTGACTTTCCTTGAAAAGCATTCAGAGTTCAGAGGAAAAAGAACTTCACACAAAGCGCAAACTATTCTCTTATATATTCAGTATCTGCTGTTCACTGACTTCTTTATGACCATTTCAAGTGTTGAGCCTCATTTTAGACACATTTTCTCACGTTCAGCCTGACAGATCTGGTATCTTTGGATCTCCTCTAAAGTAAAAATAAAGTTCTGAGAGTTTGAACAAAAGGCCAGACAGCTTTTTACATGCATGTTAAAGGTTGCTCTGTTATCTTGTGTGATGCAGTTGTTTGCAGTTTTTTGGTGCTAATTTTACAGTAAAGGTCACCGAGGCCGGCGTGCTCCTCACTCCTGATACTCAGCTGTACTACACCGGCGTTTTAATCGGCGAGTTGGGGTTTGGAGAATAAGTCGGAGTGATGTCTGAGCGTCTGACAGCAGCAGACGAGGAGGGGAGTGATGTCTGAAGGCAGCCAGGGGGGTTTGGGACTCGCTGTCAGTCTGCCTCCGTCTGACAGGCTGGCGAGGGGAAAAGGCCAGAGCTCTGAGGCTCAGCGTGGGGCCGCAGGCGTGAGGAGGACGCCGCCCGCCCACCACGGCGAGAGGTCGCCTCCCGGTCCGACGGGACGCCCCGCGCCACCGTGTTGTGCAAATGTAACCCGTCACCCCCACGGCTCCTGACCTCAGACTGGCAGCGCCCGGCGAGCGGGCCGATCGATTGATCTAAATAACATTATGACGTGATTAACATAAACGGCCCGTGGAGGGGCCCGTGGAGGGGCCCGGTCAGCCCCGACAGACCGGACCACACAGCAGGCAGCGGCACGACGGAGCGACGCCACGGATCAGAGAGTCAGAAAATCCATCTGGAGGGAGTCTCTGCTGCAGCCAAACGTGCTTATGCAGATTATTAGAGAGGAAACAACTGAAATCATAATGTTCTCCCACAAAGTTGTTACGATGGTGGAATACTTTATTTTCTGAATCACTGCCCAAAAGGACGTTTTGCTTGAAATAACTGCAATTTACAGACAAACTCACAATTCAACGTATGAAGAATGAAGTTGTTTGGTAACATTTCGTTTCAT